>NC_140243.1:28562609-28613294 GCF_949987555.1 Borostomias antarcticus
GTGCGTGCGTGTGTGTGCGTCTCCGATGATGTCCACTGCTTCACTGGCTAACTGCCACAGAGGAGAGAGGAGGGGGAGAGAGGGAGGAGGAGAGGGGGAAGGGGAGAGAGGGAGGAGGAGAGAGGGAGGAGGAGAGAGGAGGGGGAGAGAGGGAGGAGGGGAGAGGGAAGGGGAGAAGGGAAGGGGAGAGAGGAAGGGGGAGAGAGGGAAGGGGAGAGAGGGAAGGGGAGAGAGGAAGGGGGAGAGAGGGAGGAGGGGAGAGGGAAGGGGAGAGAGGGAGGGGGAGAGAGGGAGGAGGAGAGAGGGAGGAGGAGAGAGGGAAGGGGAGAGAGGGAAGGGGAGAGAGGGAGGAGGAGAGAGGGAGGAAGACATACTGAGGTGATCAGGAGAGGAGGAGAGAGGGAGGAGGAGAGAGGGAAGGGGAGAGAGGGAAGGGGAGAGAGGGAGGAGGAGAGAGGGAGGAGGAGAGAGGGAAGGGGAGAGAGGGAGGAGGATAGAGGGAGGAGGAGAGAGGGAAGGGGAGAGAGGAGGGGGAGAGAGGGAAGGGGAGAGAGGGAAGGGGAGAGAGGGAGGAGGAGAGAGGGAGGAGGAGAGAGGGAGGGGGAGAGTGGGAGGAGGAGAGAGGGAGGAGGAGAGAGGGAAGGGGAGAGAGAGAGGAGGAGAGAGGGAGGAGGAGAGAGGGAGGAGGAGAGAGGGAGGAGGAGAGAGGGAGGGGGAGAGAGGGAGGAGGAGAGAGGGAGGAGGAGAGAGGGAAGGGGAGAGAGAGAGGAGGAGAGAGGGAGGAGGAGAGAGGGAGGAGGAGAGAGGGAAGGGGAGAGAGGGAGGAGGAGAGAGGGAGGGGGAGAGAGGGAGGAGGAGAGAGGGAAGATGAGAGAGGGAGGAGGAGAGAGAGGAGGAGAGAGGGAGGAGGAGAGAGGGAGGGGGAGAGAGGGAAGGGGAGAGAGGGAGGAGGAGAGAGGGAGGAGGAGAGAGGGAGGAGGAGAGAGGGAGGAGGAGAGAGGGAGGGGGAGAGAGGGAGGAGGAGAGAGGGAAGATGAGAGAGGGAGGAGGAGAGAGGGAAGGGGAGAGAGAGAGGAGGAGAGAGGGAGGGGGAGAGAAGGAGGAGGAGAGAAGGAAGGGGAGAGAGGGAAGGGGAGAGAGGGAGCAGGAGAGAGGGAGGAGGAGAGAGGGAGGAGGAGAGAGGGAAGGGGAGAGAGGGAGGAGGAGAGAGGGAGGAGGAGAGAGGGAAGGGGAGAGAGGGAGGAGGAGAGAGGGAAGGGGAGAGAGGGAGGAGGAGAGAGGGAGGAGGAGAGAGGGAAGGGGAGAGAGGGAGGGGGAGAGAGGGAGGAAGACATACTGAGGTGATCAGACATGGATGAGGTGATTTCACTTTCAGAGGATTGAACTTTGCGGAAAATGCAAATGTGCCATTGACTAGAGAACTACTCTGCTATTATTACTACAACTTTTTAAAATAGATGACTGGAGAGAGAGAGAGAGAGAGTAGGCATAGAGGAGCAGAGAGGGGGAGGGAGAGATGTGTGAGGGGGGGAGAGAAGTGTGAGGGGGAGAGAAGTGTGAGGGGGGGAGAGAAGGGGAGAGAGGGAAGGGGAGAGAGGGAGGGGGAGAGAGGGAGGAGGGGAGAGGGAAGGGGAGAGAGGGAGGGGGAGAGAGGGAGGAGGAGAGAGGGAGGAGGAGAGAGGGAAGGGGAGAGAGGGAGGGGGAGAGAGGGAGGGGGAGAGAGGGAGGAGGAGAGAGGGAGGAGGAGAGAGGGAAGGGGAGAGAGGGAAGGGGAGAGAGGGAGGATAAATAAATATTGCATTTGAAAAAGTCACACTGTTGTCATGCCCTTTCTAATAAAAATAATAATTTCATTGTATTAGCTAATGACGGTTTTGTATCACGTTTAGTTGTGTTGCTACTGCATAATGGATGCATATTGAATTGAATGCTATTCTTGTCCGTTAATGTATTCATTATTATTTAATTATTTATTTCAATAAAAAAAGTAGAGTAAAACGTGGTTGTAGTGTAGAAGAGATGAGGTGGCTATGTACATTTATCAGCGTTAGTGCGCCATCTAGTGTTGAACCTATAGAATACCACGCAGGTTCTGAGGCATCTATGGCAAGACGTGGAAATCTCAAACATAACTGATTTGACGCGGAATTTGTGGTGTGGGAACATGACCTCCCAGGACAGTGGGAAACTGCAGAGGGTTGTAAAGACAGCAGCTAGGATCATTGAGACCGATCTGCCTAAACTCCATGACATCTACACCACTCGCTGTAAGAGGAAAGCCTGTACCATCATTAGGGACCCCAGTCACCCTGCCCATGCACTGTTCTCTCTCCTTCCATCCAAAAAACGTTACCGGAGCATCAAGTCACGTACCACCCGTCTCACTAACAGCTTTTTTCCACAGGCAGTTAGGCTGATGAATCACTGATGCTCCTACTTTTGCTCTATGCACTTTAATGTCTCTTTGTAAAGTCTTAATGTCTTATTGTCGTATTTTGTAGTGTCTATAGTGTCTTATTTTGTATACGTCTCCTGTCATATTGTTGTAACGTCTTACTGTCTTATGTCTTAAGTCATGTCTTGATGTCTGAGAGTGCCGGGCACAGTGCATTTCATTGTGTTTTATAAATACACATGACAATAAAAGACTTGAACTTGAATAATGTTTAAAGGGAGGAGGAGAGAGGGAGGAGGAGAGAGGGAAGATGAGAGAGGGAGGAGGAGAGAGGGAAGGGGAGAGAGGGAGGAGGAGAGAGGGAGGAGGAGAGAGGGAGGGGGAGAGAGGGAGGAGGAGAGAAGGAAGGGGAGAGAGGGAAGGGGAGAGAGGGAGCAGGAGAGAGGGAGGAGGAGAGAGGGAGGAGGAGAGAGGGAAGGGGAGAGAGGGAAGGGGAGAGAGGGAGGAGGAGAGAGGGAGGAAGACATACTGAGGTGATCAGACATGGATGAAGTGATTTCACTTTCAGAGGATTGAACTTTGCAGAAAATGCAAATGTGCCATTGACTAGAGAACTACTCTGCTATTATTACTACAACTTTTTAAAATAGATGACTGGAGAGAGAGAGAGAGAGAGAGAGTAGGCAGAGAGGAGCAGAGAGGGGGAGGGAGAGATGTGTGAGGGGGAGAGAGAAGTGTGAGGGGGAGAGAAGTGTGAGGGGGAGAGAGAAGTGTGAGGGGGAGAGAGAAGTGTGAGGGGGAGAGAGAAGTGTGAGGGGGGGAGAGAAGTGTGAGGGGGAGAGAGAAGTGTGAGGGGGAGAGAGAAGTGTGAGGGGGAGAGAAGTGTGAGGGGGAGAGAAGTGTGAGGGGGGAGAGAAGTGTGAGGGGGAGAGAAGTGTGAGGGGGGGAGACAGAGTGTGAGGGGGAGAGAGAAGTGTGAGGGGGAGAGAGAAGTGTGAGGGGGAGAGAGAAGTGTGAGGGGGGGGAGAGAAGTGTGAGGGGGGGGAGAGAAGTGTGAGGGGGAGAGAGAAGTGTGAGGGGGGAGAGACAGAGTGTGAGGGGGAGAGAAGTGTGAGGGGGGGAGAGAGAAGTGTGAGGGGGAGAGAGAAGTGTG
This sequence comes from Borostomias antarcticus, assembly GCF_949987555.1. Lineage (NCBI taxonomy): Eukaryota > Metazoa > Chordata > Actinopteri > Stomiiformes > Stomiidae > Borostomias > Borostomias antarcticus. Next base: position 28,566,158 of record NC_140243.1, read on the forward strand.
AGGGGGAGAGAGAAGTGTGAGGGGGAGAGAGAAGTGTGAGGGGGGGGAGAGAAGTGTGAGGGGGGGGAGAGAAGTGTGAGGGGGAGAGAGAAGTGTGAGGGGGAGAGAGAAGTGTGAGGGGGGGGAGAGAAGTGTGAGGGGGAGAGAGAAGTGTGAGGGGGGGAGAGAGAAGTGTGAGGGGGAGAGAGAAGTGTGAGGGGGAGAGAGAAGTGTGAGGGGGAGAGAGAAGTGTGAGGGGGAGAGAGAGAAGTGTGAGGGGGAGAGAGAAGTGTCAGGGGGAGAGAGAAGTGTGAGGGGGAGAGAGAAGTGTGAGGGGGAGAGAGAGAAGTGTGAGGGGGAGAGAGAAGTGTGAGGGGGAGAGAGAAGTGTGAGGGAGAGAGAAGTGTGAGGGGGAGAGAGAAGTGTGAGGGAGAGAGAAGTGTGAGGGGGAGAGAGAAGTGTGAGGGGGAGAGAGAAGTGTGAGGGGGAGAGAGAAGTGTGAGGGGGGGAGAGAAGTGTGAGGGGGAGAGAGAAGTGTGAGGGGGGAGAGAGAAGTGTGAGGGGGAGAGAGAAGTGTGAGGGGGAGAGAGAAGTGTGAGGGAGAGAGAGAAGTGTGAGGGGGAGAGAGAAGTGTGAGGGGGAGAGAGAAGTGTGAGGGGGGGGGGGAGTGTGAGGGAGAGGGAGAGATGTGTGAGGGGAGAGAGAAGTGTGAGGGGGAGAGAGAAGTGTGAGGGAGAGAGAAGTGTGAGGGGGAGAGAGAAGTGTGAGGGGGGGGAGAGAAGTGTGAGGGGGAGAGAGAAGTGTGAGGGGGAGAGAGAAGTGTGAGGGGGAGAGAGAAGTGTGAGGGGGAGAGAGAAGTGTGAGGGGGGGAGAGAGAAGTGTGAGGGAGAGAGAAGTGTGAGGGGGAGAGAGACAGAGTGTGAGGGGGAGAGAGAAGTGTGAGGGGGAGAGAGATGTGTGAGGGGGGAGAGAAGTGTGAGGGGGAGAGAGAAGTGTGAGGGAGAGAGAAGTGTGAGGGGGAGAGAGACAGAGTGTGAGGGGGAGAGAGAAGTGTGAGGGGGAGAGAGATGTGTGAGGGGGGAGAGAAGTGTGAGGGGGAGAGAGAAGTGTGAGGGAGAGAGAAGTGTGAGGGGGAGAGAGAAGTGTGAGGGGGAGAGAGAAGTGTGAGGGAGAGAGAAGTGTGAGGGGGAGAGAAGTGTGAGGGGGAGAGAGAAGTGTGAGGGGGAGAGAGAAGTGTGAGGGGGAGAGAGAAGTGTGAGAGAGAAGTGTGAGGGGGGGGGGAGACAGAGTGTGAGGGGGAGAGAGAAGTGTGAGGGGGGGAGACAGAGTGTGAGGGGGAGAGAGAAGTGTGAGGGGGGGGGAGAGAAGTGTGAGGGGGGGAGAGAAGTGTCAGGGGGAGAGAGAAGTGTGAGAGAGAAGTGTGAGGGGGAGAGAGAAGTGTCAGGGGGAGAGAGAAGTGTGAGAGAGAAGTGTGAGGGGGGGGGGAGACAGAGTGTGAGGGGGAGAGAGAAGTGTGAGGGAGAGAGAAGTGTGAGGGGGAGAGAGAAGTGTGAGGGAGAAGTGTGAGGGGGAGAGAGAAGTGTGAGGGGGAGAGAGAAGTGTGAGGGGGAGAGAGAGAAGTGTGAGGGGGAGAGAGAGAAGTGTGAGGGGGAGAGAGAAGTGTGAGGGGGAGAGAAGTGTGAGGGGGAGAGAGAGAAGTGTGAGGGGGAGAGAGAAGTGTGAGGGGGGGAGAGAAGTGTGAGGGGGAGAGAGAAGTGTGAGGGGGAGAGAGAGAAGTGTGAGGGGGAGAGAGAAGTGTGAGGGGGAGAGAGAAGTGTGAGGGGGAGAGAGAAGTGTGAGGGGGAGAGAAGTGTGAGGGGGAGAGAGAAGTGTGAGGGGGAGAGAGAAGTGTGAGGGGAAGAGAGAAGTGTGAGGGAGAAGTGTGAGGGGGGAGAGAAGTGTGAGGGGGAGAGAGAAGTGTGAGGGGGGGAGAGAAGTGTGAGGGGGGGAGAGAGAAGTGTGAGGGGGGGGAGAGAAGTGTGAGGGGGAGAGAGAAGTGTGAGGGGGGGAGAGAAGTGTGAGGGGGAGAGAGAAGTGTGAAGGGGAGAGAGAAGTGTGAGGGGGAGAGAGAAGTGTGAGGGGGAGAGAGAAGTGTGAGGGGGAGAGAGAAGTGTGAGGGGGGGGGAGAGAAGTGTGAGGGGTAGAGAGAAGTGTGAGGGGGAGAGAGAAGTGTGAGGGGGGGGGGAGAGAAGTGTGAGGGGTAGAGAGAAGTGTGAGGGGGAGAGAGAAGTGTGAGGGGGGAGAGAGACAGAGTGTGAGGGGGAGAGAGAAGTGTGAGGGGGAGAGAGAAGTGTGAGGGGGAGAGAGAAGTGTGAGGGGGAGAGAGAAGTGTGAGGGGGGAGAGAGACAGAGTGTGAGGGGGAAAGAGAGGGAGAGAGGATGGGAGAAAGCCCTACCTGTCAAGTGAGCCAGATTCAGATCTTTAATTGTCACGTAAACGGACAGCGTACAATCACGCCCTACCTACTATCTGCCCTCATAGAAAAATAAACATTTGCATAAAAAAAACACACTGTTTGTATCCCCTTGCTAATGAATAACCTTAATGGTATTATATTAGCTAATGACCCTTTTTTGTGCGTGGCTGTAAGCATTTGTCGGGTTGTCACTCCCTCTCTCCCTCCCTCCCTCCCTCCTTCCCTCTGTCCCGTTGTTGACCTGCATTCTATGTTGCCACCACAAAAGGCAGTGGTCCCAGCACACCAAAATAAATACACTATGATATCACAAACTTTCACGCTCCTCAGTAGTGTAGTGGATGAAGCATCCGACTCCCATGTGGGAGATCAGGGGTTCAAGTCCCCGGTGGGGAAGATTTGGGGAAATAACACCCTCTGCTAGCCTGTGGGTTTATTCCTACGTTTACTTTCGGCCTTTCCCTCGCTCTCCCTCCCTCCTTTCACTCTCCTTTTCCCTTTTTTTGTTACGGAAATGTACAGTCTGTTTTGCAGATGCTGCTCTGTCAAACTTTGAAGTAGTGTTGTCACGATACCAAAATTAGGACTTCGATAGGGAGACCTGCCCAAAATATCTCAATACCTATACTGAAACGATACCACGGCGAAAATCTAAAACATAAGGAAAAGTAATGGAATAATAGATGACAGAACATGGCTTTTTTTTGTGCTCTGTTCAGTCTTTTTGAGTCTTCATCATATTTCCTGTAGCTTTCAAACACAGCTGGAAGGGAAGGCTGCCTCGACTGGGTGGTTTGGGATCGTGCTGGCATCTGTCTGTTTGTCTGTGTGGAGAGGAATCAATACATTATGCCTATGTTGTTGCAAACTGTGAGATAATCAGAAGAACTTGTAAAGCTTATTATTATTATTATTAATTAATTAACCCAGGCCTATTGAAGCATTTTTGCTATTCCAAATTATCAGAAGAGATAATTGTCTCACGGTTAACAGTTCTCTCGCTCTAGGAGGTCGGAGCAGGTATGGATTTTTTTGTCACACGTGCTCTAGGCAGAGAGCTAGGCTTGCAGCCAGGCTGCAGCTATGCTAGCTAAAAGTCTCATGCTACGGATGAAAATTAGCTTCTCTAGCTATCATCTAGCCAGTAGACAAACATACTCCTGGAGCTTGCTCGATCGCCTCGTTGAGAGGGGTCAGGGAAGAATTTTTACAGCTCACTTATCTGGCCCCCGGGTGATTACTGTTTTTTTGCTTCCCTCTGGAATATGTAGAGAGTGGGTCGTATGCCCACCTCCCTTGTTCTCTGTAAAGCGCATTGTGTTGCCTCTGGGTATGAAATGCGCTATACAAATAAAGCTTTGATTGATTGATTGATTGATCATCTGGTGCAATAAATGTATTGTGCATTCATTCATTCAAACATAAGGTAGGCTAAATATCCTTCGGTTGTATTCAGTTACAGTACTGGTGTTGCTGCTGTGTCTTATCTTCTATCACATTCGCTAACCTGTCGCTCTTTGAATTGTTTGTGTTAGTCGGCATGTCTGTCTGCAAGATGCTTTGCCAGGTTGGTCGTATTGGCTCCCTTGGTTTGTATAGATTTGTAGCATCGTTTACAGATGGGCTTTGTAATGTCCGTGGGCTTGCCCTCACGGTCGGCTCTGTAAGAAAAATAATGCCAGATTTCGCTGCGCGCAACAGCTTTATCAACAGCTGTGGAAGCTGCTGCTAGTTGTTGTGAGCTCATGAGCTAACTGGCTATCCCGCTCTCATTGTGCTGGATTAGCATTGGAAGCATTGGAACTGATGTGTCCAGGTGACAAGACCTATCTTAATTTATCAGACATTATTTCATGTCATTTCAATTCACAGCTATTTCAGTGGCATGCAGGGCCGTGCGGGCCATCTGTAGGTTCTGTAGAATCACAGGATGATTGCTCAGCATCCCCCCCCCCCTGTCGACAAAATTAACATATTATTATTGCTCATACTCCAGGCCCGTTGTTTCGTCCCAGCTCGTCCCTGGCGGCATGACTAGTTTCCGTCCTACCAGTCCTGAACAGAAACAAGCCAGTCACGCACATAAGCCAAGCTGGATTTCAAAAGCCTCCGGATCTGCCCATTACACTAGAACGCATCTCCGAATTTCTAGCATCAAATCGTGGCTCCAGTCATATCCCAAGGCCTCCGGGTTCGAGGTTCGTTTTGGCTGGGGTAGTTTAACTGCTCAAGTAATACATTTGTAGCCCTCATCTCCTTCAGAACCTTTCCCAGAACCACTCCCCAGATGGATACTCTACCTCCCGAGCTACTGCCACCCCAATATCCTCATCACTCTGATGATGACTGCCATACACACACACACACACACACCTGCACGAAAAATGGAATGGATTATTTTTTTGACTGTCTGAGTCGTGGCTGAGACACAGGGCTTTGGTGAGAACAGTGGCAACAGGACGGGCAGGGCTCGCTACGACAAGGCCCAGGGCAAGGACAAAACGCCATCAAGTCAGAGGAGGTGCGGGCAGGAGTGGAGGAGGAACGGACCAGCAGGATGGTGGGCATGCGTCAACAGGGAGCATGGACCAGATGGGAGGATGTGCTGAAGAGAAAGGTATCCTGGACTGACATCTGGCAGGCAGAACCCCAGTGGATCAAGTTCCTGGTCCAAGCAGTATACAGTACAATGTCCTCCCTAGTCCAGAAAATCTCCACGTCTGGGGCAAGAGTGAGTCTCCAGCATGTCCTCGGTGCCCCAGGAGGGGCTCTCTCTCGAGCACATCTTCAGCAGCTGCCCAGAAGCTCTGGCGGAGGGCCGCTACCGTTGGTGTCATGGCCAGGTTTTGAGGGCAGTGGCGGAGGCCATCTCCAAAGCCGTGAACAACAACAGGCACGTGCGCAGCCAGAGGAGCATCACATTTGTCAGGGCAGGAGAACAGTCTGGGGCACAGCCCCGTTCAGCAACCCGTCTGCTCACCTCTGCCTCGGACTGGGAGCTGCAAGCTGACTCCCGTCTGCTCACCTCTGCCTCGGACTGGGAGCTGCAAGCTGACTCCCGTCTGCTCACCTCTGCCTCGGACTGGGAGCTGCAAGCTGACTCCCGTCTGCTCACCTCTGCCTCGGACTGGGAGCTGCAAGCTGACTCGCGGAGGCAGCTCAAGTTTCCGGGCCATGTGACAACAACCTCGCTGAGGCCAGACGTGGTGCTAACATCAGCCTCTTCAAAGCAGGTGCTCCTCATAGAGCTGACAGTTCCTTGGACCATATGGAAGAGGCAAACGAGCGGAAGCGGTCCAAGTACCAAGAGCTGGTGGAACAGTGCCGGGGGGGAGGCTGAAGAGCCCGCTGTGAGCCCTTCGAAGTGGGGTATAGAGGCTTTGGAAGGAGGAAGGACAGGAGGAAAACCACCAAATCCATCATGGAGGCTGCAGAGAAGGCATGGAGATGACTGTGGATTAAGAGGAGTGATCTGTGGGCCAATGCTGCTGGTCTGATAAACCCCGCCTGGGTGGCCTGAGTGAGGGTGTCTGATGTTGAAAGACCCCAAACACCCGATGATCTCAGGAACTTCACTGATGATGTGTCCCAGCCAGGGACGTGCACAGATAGACACAAGGTGGTGCTAGAGCACCTGCCCTTTGCCCTCTGGACAAGGCAAGTGCCCTTTTGAAAGTTACTTCTTTTTTTTTTATTTGACAGTGTAGGTCTACTGTATGTGGCCCATGGTGACATCGATCGATTCTCGATTAAAAGCGTGTAATAATAATGCCCCAAAATGCGTTGTAATTTTGCCAGCACCCCCCCCCCCCCCACACACACCGTGCCCCTCCCCTCCCTCTCTTCCTTTGACAACGGTAAATGCGAAAAGCGACACAAACGGAGGCGCGCTACTCCTCCACGGCCCTTTCCTCCTCCACGGCCCTTTCCTCCTCCACTGCCCTTTCCTCCTCCACTGCCCTTTCCTCCTCCACGGCCCTTTCCTCCTCCACGGCCCTTTCCTCCTCCACGGCCCTTTCCTCCTCCACTGCCCTTTCCTCCTCCACTGCCCTTTCCTCCTCCACTGCCCTTTCCTCCTCCACGGCCCTTTCCTCCTCCAGAGTGCCCGAGTGATGGCAGCTAACCCTACTAACACAGTGGGTTGCAGCAACGTTGCACATAAGTTGTACTTAGGTAAGTTGCAACGTTACCATCAGGCGATGTTGTGACAACGTCCATCTATGGTCGAAAATAACTTTACCCTCCTAAGTCTAATTAGACTTTACTGCAACGTTGCAGAAACATTGGCAACATGGGTCCCTGCAACGTCATTACATAACGTGAGTAACGTTGTATTACAGTCCTATTAGGCTAGCAATCGGGCTATCCTGTGACGTCACTGCTTGCTGGTTCACAGTTAAAGTAGGCAGGATTCTTTGCCAAACTGCTCCTGTATTATTTTATTTTTTTAATTTTCGCTTATATCCTTCATATTCTACTGTATGTTGAGGTGAATAACTCATCTTAGAAATGTTATTGATTGTATATTTCCCTGTTTGTTATAAATTGAATGCTTTTTCATTAATTAAAACTAACTTTTCGGTGTCGACCAAGATATCAATTTTCAAAAGACGTGTCGAGAAATCCCATTAATTCTCTCGGCATTATGGAACGCTACCACTAGGGGGCGATGAGATTACTTTCCCTCCCTATAGATGGGTTCGCCGCCTACGGCACAGCGGGGTGCGCACGCAGCCTCTTGGTAAAAGTCGGCTCTGCCGACTACAGCTGGTCCAGAATGCTGCCGCTCGCCTCCTCACAGGCAAGAAAAAGAGTGACCACATCACGCCAGTCCTGGCCTCACTCCACTGGCTCCCGGTCCGCTTTCACATTGATTTTAAACTCTTGCTAATGGTTTTTAAAGCCTTAAACGGCCTGGCCCCTCTGTACCTCTCCCAGCTCCTGCATCACCACACCCCAGCCAGGCCTGCTGACCAACTGCTGATTGAGGTGCCAAAAACTAGAACATCATAATTCATGCACAACAACTTGCCTATTTACCGTCATAAGCAATTAGGAAGTTATTGACATAATGGCCTACTAGTTGTAGATATGATCATGTGAAATAAATAAGGCATTAATAAGTGCTTTATAATGAATAATAAACAGTGAATGCGCTAATATTCATGCACTGCAGCAGCTAGTTAGTGTTAATAAGTGTAAGTGAAGTGTTACAGTAAGGGCCAACAACATTATATTACACTCAACCTAATATAATAAGGTACATACAGTAACCTACATAATTATAATAAAGTCCATGTTCCATTGTTTTCAAATAACCTGATAGACCATTGAACACATTCCTGGTAATAGTTTAGAAAATACTGTACAATTATGAAAATGATAAGCTTCTGATCTGTGACTGAAATATTTTATTAATGACTGTTTTCAGTTATTGCATTGTCAAAACACTGAGCTCAATTTGTCAAAACACTGAGCTCTTTGACTACAACATGACTAGAATGGACATATCAAATCATTGTGTTAACATGTTAAGCAGGGGACATAAGCGCTCCTTTTTATTTACATTAGTTATCCAAAGAGTCGCTGTCTTGAAAAGAACATGCCGAGCAGCACGATGAGGATCAAAGACAGTTTTGATTCCGTTTCAGATGTATTGTTGGCCATGAATTACACTGACACGTTTCAAGCCTTTGTCAAAGCATGTCTTTGGGTGTAGGGTGCCGCCTAATATAGATGAAATAAGTGACAGACGTTATCTATCACAAGTAAGACAACTCAATCACTCAATCAACCACTCATACAATCAATTGGTCACTCCAACAATACTGGCATGCATGCAGACTGCAGTATGAAAAATGTACAGACTCTTTTCACTTAAAAACCTCTTTTGATGAAGACATCGGGAACACATTAGATGTGTCTATGTACAGTACAAGTGTTAGAAAGTGGAATACCCCTCTTTACAGTGCAATACTATAGGGATCAGTGCATCAGTAGTACAGTTGTACGTTTGTAACCATAGTGACTGACCTCTCATGGCAGACAGGCCTCAACACTGACTACACTGACCCCCCCCCCTGCACCTCTGAGCCCTGAACTCACATCCTGTCATTGTCACAACAACAAGCCCCTCTCCTGGAGTGACACAGAGGTGGTCAGAGTCTTTGGGACACTCTGCAGGATCTTGACACACACACTTGGTGGCTGATTCTGAAATGAAAAATGAGAATTACAGGGTCAAATCACACACACACACACACACACACACACACACAACCACACACACACACACACACACACACACACACACACACACACACACACACTCACACAACCACAGACAAGTAAGGTAGTCAAACACATTGAGGTCAATAGGATACTCCACTCGATACATAACTACAGTACACAGGGTCCCATTATGGCCCTCGTTTTGTGCTGTACAGTATTGGTTTACGTTGAGCATGTGGGAACCTTTTCTGGGGCCCCGGCCTCAGACATACTGGAGCAGACTCTGGGTGTAGGGGTGGGATATGGCTTGGGTCTGTAGGGGTGGGATACGGCTTGGGTCTGTAGGGGTGGGATACGGCTTGGGTCACATCCATACCCACCTCATTGACCCGGTTGATGAACTTCAGGCATGTGTTTGACCATTTGAATGTGAAGTACATTTCAGTCATGAAATAAGAGTTCCCCTTTAAGCCAGAGAAAATGGATGAAATAAAACAGCAATTTTGCGATAACCTGGTTATTTTTAATGTGCACATGAGCCAGCAGCCAACTTGTAGTTGATATAAATCGGTATTAGCTATGATATTATTATGGTATTAGAATTAAATCAATGACAATATCCCTGGTCACATCACTTCATGCAAGTAACATTAACGGTAATGTTACATAAACAATAAATTAATATTGAGATCAAGGACCAATAATAAAGAAAACGACAGTTTGGCTAACGAACACAAACAGAAGGTTTGAAATTAGCGCGCAAACTTGCGTTAGCCATTGAGAGAGTTGTGGATCAGTCATTATTAAAACATCAGCCATTCATGATACAACAATTAATGACCACTATTATGTTAATATTTACCTGTAAACGGGTCACCGAAGCTGGTGAAGCTTTGTGGTTCACTTTGTGGTGGCGATAGAATTATTCCTGGTCGGCTCCAATACAACAATACGAACATGAGGGAATGATTTGTCACAAATGCAAACGCCACTAGAGGCGCGATACCAACTTTCCGCTTGACCAATGTGTGTCGTTACTCTGGTATTATGGCAACTTCTTTCCTCGTGGCTAGAAACAAGACGGATGACCGCTTACGGCTCACTGCGTCTAGAACACTGTCACAAATGTAACCAAAGGTGCCAATCAAGTGATTTTAGAACTCAACTGTGACTCACAAAGATAGTTTTGTCAAAAGAGCCTTGTAAATCGTGACGTCACAGAGCGCCCTTGTGACGTCGGCCAGGAGGTGTATAAAAGCCAGAGAGCCCCGGAGAGAGGGAGAGTTGAGGAGGAGGAGCCAGAGAGAGAGGAGGAGGAGGAGGAGCCAGAGAGAGAGGAGGAGGAAGAGGAGCCAGAGAGAGAGGAGGAGGAAGAGGAGTGTGATGGTATTTTAAACTGATCTAGTCAAAAGATTTACCAAGATACGTTCAAAAGGTTAAGTCTGGTTTATTGTGAAAAACAATACGAGCGCAAGGACTTCCTGAAAACGCAACAAGGGTGGTTTCGTCAGCGAAGTGCCGTTTATGGGTTTTGCTGTGGCTTATATGCAATCAAAACAAAGGTACAGTGCTTCCAGGATGTGATTGGCTACTCCATTGTACGTCATGTGAAATGGCAGGCGTGGCCAAGAGTACAGGCATGTGACATGAGAAAAAGGGCGGCAAATGAACAAAGGATGGCTATTCTATTGTAGACAGATGGCCTTCTGGAAGCCATTTTGAATGTTAGCACAGCTATGTGAATATTTGGGGGGAGGGGATGAATTACAAGAGAAGTGAGAGGACAAAGGTTTAAGGTGTTTGGATGTAAATTCCTCAACAATCCCCCATTTGTGCCTGAACAGGTACACAAAAATAAAATATAAAATCCAAACACAAAGTGTAAACAGTCAGCTATGCTATACATGTGGAAAGGAAATAATCTCTCCACTAGGTGGAGCAAAAAAAAAAAAAAAAAAAAATTGTTTTTATTATTTTCTTTCCACGTGCAAAATCACGCACCAAAACCCCTTGTTTCAGAAATTTGACAGGAAACAAGGTAAAAAAGATGACATGATTATATACTATTTATAGTCTAAGAGTGGACAACCATTCACCAAAAAACTTGATTTAACAAGGCAAAAAAGATAAATGGTTACCAGTGTAAGAAGGGCAAAAAACCTCTTGGTCAATTTAGAGGAAAAACCCAAACTTATTTATCAACTCATGTTTCAACCATTGTAACTCTTGTAAACAAATGTGATATTTTTTCAAGATAATTTCAAAGTTCATTCACTCTTGTTGTGAATAATCGCATGTGATGTCCTATGGAACATAGCTTCCATGTTTGCGTCTCTGAATGTAGGTTCCAGTGTGTGCGATTAGAGGTGCAGTCATTGCTGTTGAGATTGTCCACGTTGTCATACCACAACCACAAGAAGGAGGTGACCGGCAAGGTCAGTCTCCGATTGCTCATCAGAGGAGAGGAGAGTGTGGCGGTGACTGTCAAGGTCACTCTCTGATTGCTCATCAGAGGAGAGGACAGTGTGGCGGTGACTGTCAAGGTCACTCTCCGATTGCTCATCGTCTTGGATTTTGACATCTGTAGAGTGTAACAGAGTCCAGTCATTCTTGTTCACAGTGTATATCCAACAGTCATTTAGGTGACACTTCTCTTTTGGGCAATAGAATGTCACTGGGGAATGCAAGGCGTCTTCTCTTCTAGATCGCAACTTCAATGTAGCGTTGTTTGAATCAGTTATGTTCAATGTTAGTTGCAGTGTGTGCAGGTGTGTGTGCGTGTGTGGTGCATCTTGTGAGGTCATGGCTGTGGAGTTTCTCCATGTTGCCATCATAACGACCATGAGAAGGAGGTGACCAGCAAGGTCATTTTTCCTCCGATTCCTCGTCAGAGGAGAGGACAGTTGTGGCAGCCCATGGCTTTGGCCTCTGAGCCCTCTGGTTCAGCTGCATCCTTGATCTCCTGGTGTTGGCGATCCCCTGGTGGACCGTCCTCTGCTGCTTGGACCCGTCGGCAATGGCTTGCATGGATTCACGAAGTCCTCTCAGCTACTTTGATCGCTGTCTGCGTGGTGAGTAGAACCTGGTACGGCCCGAGCCACCTCGGCGAGTTCCAGCTCCTTCGTCTGTGGTCGCGGACCAGGACCCAATCCCCAGGAGAGATGTGATGCAGGAACCCCTCCTTAGCCTCAGGAATGGCGGTCCTCACTCTGTTGAAGACATCCCTGGCATGGAGAGAGTTCAATAAAATCCATCATAACATGTTCCCATGGCCCACTTGGCCGAGGATGTGCTGACAGTTCCATTTTTGACGGGTAGGTTCCTCCCGCAACATCTACTTCTCTTCCATGTTTTCTGGCCTGTTCTCAGGCTGCTCATCTGCTCCTGGTAGTCTCTTGTCTCCTCATTGGGCAGGTCTACATAGAGCGGTCAGCCAGCGAGCTCTCGGAAGGTGAGGAGGGAGTCCCTGTCCTGGTTCAGCAGGGTGAAGGTGCGGTGGGACACGGTGTCCGTGTGGACGCCACACAGCCAGGGCGCCAGCAGCACGTACAGGCTCTTGAACTGAACCCGGTCCATCCCTGTACTGCTTCACGTAGGCCCGGCCCGGGTCGTGCTGCTGGAGGGCCACCTCGGCGCTCCCGCTCCCCCAGTACAGGCTGATGAAGTGCTCCGTCTGTGGATCCACGGTTGAGAGAGACAACAGAGACAAAACAGAAGAGAAAAAAAGAGAGTCCTCTGGTCTGGTCTCCCTGTTCCCTTCTTTGGTCAGGAACGGTTATCCGCAGTCTGTTGGAGATTCTAAGAAACATGGTTAAGCGCAAGCTCCTGCTTTGGGGAAAAATGTTGTTATTCAGTCAGGAAAACTTAAACAGGGTGTCTGTTCAAGTGTCATTAGAGCCAGTCTGCAGTAGCCTACAGTGACATCAGGGGCAGTGTTAGAATGACTTTAACACGCCCAGTCCCCAGTCATGATCAAGGCAATTGGATTTGGCTCTAGAATTTCTCTCGCGATTTTATGAAAATAAAATAAAATAACCACATTCTCGTCTCAACAAAACAACACCCCTAAGGGTGAAAACAAAATTTTCTGAAGTCAGGATAAAAATAGAGATGGGGCAAAGAAAATGACACTAAAATGAACTGGCTTCATTTACAATTAACTAATCAAAAAATCCATCAAAGCTAAAATTTTTATATCTAAAACCTCCCTCTTCTGCATTTGAGGACAGAGTATTGGGCACCGCTTCGGACAAAATGGTCTCTTCCCTGTTTCATACTTATCTGTCGCTCACAGTGAGTCGGTGACATGGCGTTGGCCTTGCATCTCACGAACCCCAGATCGCCCATCTGTAGGGAAACAGGCCGGTAACCTCCATCTCCACCTCCGGTCCTGTGCCCGTCTCCTGGTTCGGCATTCACCCATCACTCCCGGAACGACAGTTGTCTGTAAAAACACTCAGAAAAAACACTCAGGCCTGATGAATGTGCCTCAAACTATAAACATGAGATATTTAACAAAAACATTAAACACATACAAATAACCAAATCATCACACAGCAGCAAAGCAAATCGGGGGCCAGAGAGATAGCCCCATCGAAAGAGAACAGCCCTCAGCGCTGTCTCATATCCTCTTTCCATGCTGGACCAAGAATGACCCTCAAGTCATTCGTGACTCCACACAGTTCATAGCTTCATGCTGGCGAGGGGCAACCACTCCTTGGTAGCCCACACAATGCACTCCAGGAAAATCTGAAAACATCAACACAGAACTTCACAGAAACAGAACATCCTATAGAAATAGACTAAAACTAAATTACTACAAAACAGAACAATCTAACCAAGGAGACGTGTACACACACCTGAATCAAAAACACAGGTGAAATGTAGGCGACATCCTCAAGCTTTATCGAACAAGACCCGCTTAAACAGAAATGATATATAATGCTAAACATCCAGTAACCTCATGTTCCTACATATATCAGAAAGAGATAGACAAGGCAAACAACAGTTAAACAGACAAACAGCAGGTTCCAAGCAGTCCCCAGGAAGGCATGATCCAGGCTCCTCAAAGACCTGCCGCCCAGGGTCCATAGTACCTGAAAGATAACTCAACAGACTGGGGTCAATATAGCAGAGGGGAAGGCCTAAAGCCAACTCCTCACAAACACATCATCATTATGTGAATGAAATTCATACAGTAGAATGCATAAAACGAACAGCTTATGGCCATTCATTGACTATTGAAACATAAACTCCTGAAATCAAAACGAAAACCATAATTTAAAACTCAAAACCTATTCAAAACCCTGTCAGACTTTTGAGTTCGCACCAATACCTAAAAGATCATCTCAGAAAACATTCTTAATAACTTAAGACTCAAAGGCTCTACATCTATTTCATCCTCCCACCATCATGCACAAACCTTACGTCCTCAGCTACATCTGTCTTCTCCTGTTTATTTACCTTAAAAAAAATCTCTCTATCTTGGCTAGTTTAAATCTCCCTTATGGGTTGTTCAAGGGAACTCCAGCAGGTGGCGCTCGACCCCAAATCGGAGGCTCTTCCTTCCTGACCTGTTCGGACGAATACCTCGTAGAAAGGGGCGCGCTTAACTCGTAGAGAGAAGGGGCGTGGCTAATGGCGGGGGCATTGTTAGGGGGTGTGATCACGGCGCAACGAGTCGAGGGGGACAGATCTAATTTTAAATCAGAGTTATTCTGCTGGGGAAATGGCGGAGAGACAGTCTGCTGAACCTCCTTATCTTTCCTTCCTGATCTAAAAACCTCTCTCGTGCTACTCTCTCCCAAATCTCAAAAGCAGACCAGTCTATAGAATTAACAGGCTTTTCCCTTAACCTAGACATCTCAACCACCTCTAGCTGATCCCGAATCTTAGCTAAAAATTTAACACTAAATGTCAGATGGGGATGTAAGAAATCGAAAATGCTTTAGCGCATAACGAAATCTGCCAACAAACGCTCGCAGAATAATGCTTCAGCGCGACAATCTCCTCAGGGCTAGACAAAAATGCAAGTTAGCAGTAGAATCCTGTTGCATATAGCATATGTTAGTAGCCGGTGTTACAGGGACACCTAGTGGTGCTCCCAAAATGTTGCATGTAAGACCCGGATGTTGTATTTGGCCGTGCGCGGGGAATTCAGTTTAATAAAGGCTATACTGCGAAAATCCCTAATAAACACGACGCAGCCTAAAACCCCAAACCAGCAATGAAAGGAAACCTTATAGTTAACTCACGGCGGGAAAGAATACAATTTCGAAAGAAACAGACACATTAAACCGCTCAGTAACTCACCCAGTCCACGGATCCTTTGTTCTCTGGCTCAATGGCGGATCACCTGAGTAGTAGTTTTCCTGCGTCTCCCAGACAACCAGCTAGCCTACTGGAAATCTAGCAGTTACGAAATTAACAGTCTAAAAAGTGTACAAAATACTCACAATACTTTACCTGGATCCATGGCGCGCTTAAACAATACAAAGCAAGAGCCGAGGCTCAAACAGTAAACACATACTAACACCCCCGTGCACATACAAGACAGAAGACAGCAGACTAACACGGGAACGCAAAACAAAGAACGACCAAAGATGACGAACAAAGAACGACCAAAGATGACGAACAACGACTAACATACGACTAGCATGCTCGAACTGCACCAGCCACTTGGTCAAGGCTAGACCTTATTCTAGATCCTACCAAACACTGTACAGCCACTTGGTCAAATCTAACTCTCGTTAGGTTTACCAAGCCACCCGGGATCAAAGGGACAAACGCTTCTACCAGAAACGCGGATTGCCAAACTCTCAATCACTCCCTGTAGCTACCTCCATTGAGCAAAACTCTCTCAACGGCTCTGCGGTTTTAATCTCACCCGCGACCGGCCAAAGGGAAGCCTGTTCTGTGCCAACTCTTTGGCGTATTTAACTCAAAAAAACCCGTTCTAAGCTGCAACCGATAAACAACCTAAATTGTACATCAACTACAGGGGAACAAGATTCACGAGACCAAACTCACACTTCTTCTGAACAGCTTATACCCTCGTAACGAAACAAGGACGAAGTCAATGCGAAGGACAATACGATATAAATATCTATCGCTGTTCACAAAATCCTTAGATAGTTACTTAACTCATACGTACTAAAATACCCACGCTGGGGTTTCTGTTTTCAACAATCCAGACCAACACAAACTGAACCAAATCAAGGCAAATACAACTCAGAACCATAAGAGGGTTCGTTTAAACGTACCTGTGAGCCTCAAGAATCCAGTGGTAGAACTGAGGAAATAATCTCGGCGTGCGCTCTGGCGCAAGAGAGAAGATTGATTTTCCAAAGCCCACTATAATGGACCGACACGTCTGTCACCAGTTTATCCACCCGAATCCCGAAGCAACACGCAGGCAGTCCTCCCTATCATCCCCGTCGCCAACTGTGATGGTATTTTAAACTGATCTAGTCAAAAGATTTACCAAGATACGTTCAAAAGGTTAAGTCTGGTTTATTGTGAAAAACAATACGAGCGCAAGGACTTCCTGAAAACGCAACAAGGGTGGTTTCGTCAGCGAAGTGCCGTTTATGGGTTTTGCTGTGGCTTATATGCAATCAAAACAAAGGTACAGTGCTTCCAGGATGTGATTGGCTACTCCATTGTACGTCATGTGAAATGGCAGGCGTGGCCAAGAGTACAGGCATGTGACATGAGAAAAAGGGCGGCAAATGAACAAAGGATGGCTATTCTATTGTAGACAGATGGCCTTCTGGAAGCCATTTTGAATGTTAGCACAGCTATGTGAATATTTGGGGGGAGGGGATGAATTACAAGAGAAGTGAGAGGACAAAGGTTTAAGGTGTTTGGATGTAAATTCCTCAACAGGAGCCAGAGAGAGAAGAGGAGGCGGGCGGGCGGGCCCGCCTCCTCTCTCTCTGGCTCCTCCTCCTCCTCTCTCTCTCTCCTCCTCCCTCTCTCTCTGGCTCCTCCTCCTCCTCTCTCTGGCTCCTCCTCCTCCTCCTCTCTCTCTGGCTCCTCCTCCTCTCTCTCTCTCTCCTCCTCCTCCTCCTCCTCTCTCTCTGGCTCCTCCTCCTCCTCTCTCTCTCTCCTCCTCCCTCTCTCTCTGGCTCCTCCTCCTCCTCTCTCTGGCTCCTCCTCCTCCTCCTCTCTCTCTGGCTCCTCCTCCCCTCCTCTCTCTCTGGCTCCTCCTCCTCTCTCTCTCTCTCCTCCTCCCTCTCTCTCTGGCTCATACTCCTCCTCTCTCTGGCTCATGCTCCTCCTCTCTGGCTCCTCCAGACACTCCACTATACACCAATACGCGTTGGAGCATTTTATGCCTTAAGCTTATTTATTTAAAAATGATTTCGGTTTTATTATGAATTTTGCTATGCATGTATAGATATATCTGTTGGCTACAAAAGGACATCAAAACGAGGTTTCCAGCACTTACCAGTTTCTTACAGTTTTGCCAAAAGTGGCGGATGTGAAAACGGTCCAGCCAGGTAACTAACACAAACGAAACGAGTGTATTGTTTGCCCCCTAAGCCTCAGTTGCAAAACTATAACTTGCATTTATTTGTCTCTGTTGTGAAGTAAGTCTCATACAGCGCCAAACAGCTGAGCATAAATTAGCCGACTGCACCTGCTAGACGCTAGGATTTAAATGGATTTAACGTAATGATGACCACCACACGAATGATGACCACCACACGACCAATGTCGGTCGAATTTGTTGTTGGTACAGAAGCTATCAGTATACTTAAGCTCGCGCGCACCTGCCCCCCATAATGTCTGCACGCCACTGGTCCCAGCGCATCCTGGGATGTGTCTGTAACCACTCAACTAAATACACTTAATGATTAATAACACAACTGAATGATTAATACTATCATTAATAAACAAATTAATACTTTCCTTCCGGGTGATTAGACTGGGGAAACCAACCAATTTATTCAATGAAAAATAATGTTTTTATTTCTAAATTTGACTGTACAGTCGGTCATATGTTCACGATCAGTGCTTCATCCTGCAGAATGTGTCTTTCTGAGCATGACTTAACGTTGTTTTTTGTAAATAACATGATCTTACGTTGATCTCTCAATGTCATCTTTATTGGTTGAGTTCAGACATTGGACAGCTTGCGGACCGTACAGTACTAGGCATTGTGATAGTAATGAACTGCTCCCCAAGGAGGACTGTGAAGAAAAAGAAGTCAGCAGTAAAACGAAACCCCAGAGCTCATTCACACAACATACATGGTGTCGAAACATTAACACACACACACATGCATGCACGCAGCACACACACACACACACACACACACACACACACTGTTGTGCAGTGTAGGCTATAGTTGACGTGTAAATATTAAACATTAAAACATTGTTTGAACTATAAGACATTTTCTATAGTGGATAAAGTGTGGAAGGATGCATCATTCTTTTTGAGTAAACATGTATTTGGTGATGCACACAAATGTGTCTATTTCTGTCACACATCCTGATCAGAGACACATCCTGTTTCTCACCCCCATCACTGTGAACTCGCCAAACCATGCAATGCATTCTACCAAGTTGTCAAGTGAGCTAGTCATCGGGTGTCACAGATGGTAGCACATTTTGTGAAGTGTTACCCACATAAGAAGGCGGATAATTTTCCTGTTGTCACTATAAGATATAACTACAGTACAGTATATGCCACCTATGCACATCAATAACGTTTGTCCATCATTTGAGCAGGTGGTTGGAGAATTTGCTGACCAAGGTAGAGAATGTGTCTGTTTTCTCTTGCAAGAAGGCTCTTGCCAATGTTGGGCAGATAAATGCTTGAAATATTAATTATTAATTATTACATATTTAACTGTGTAGCATTCTATGAGTTAGAACTATGGAAATTACTATATGACAAGGAACAGTTGCCTCCAGTTTACTCTAAATAATTATGTTGGTGAGGTTTAGCATTGTAGTTAACATTGACAATTACAGACAATCCAGATGCAATAAGCATGAACCATGATTATAGAACTAAAGTTTGTGTAGCGCTAAGGATTTAAAGTGTCTGTTGGGTCTAACTCTGAGGTTGTTAGAAGGTGCAAAGCCTCAACGACCCATATCTTCCAGTTCTAGAGATCTTCCGCTATTTTGAATGTTTGAAAAATGCATAAAATCTATCTCGTCCTAGAAAATCTGCATGAAACTCGGTACACACAATCTAGGGACCAATATCTAAAATTGTGTAAACATGTCAGCAAAAGTTGGAAATGTTGAATTTAACAGCCACTATGAGTCAATGAAAATTGCAGAGGGCGTGGTTTTTCACATCATTTTTCACATTTCTGAAGCATTGTACAGAACACCACGAAACTTTGCAGGCAGGTCCTCATACTGTATATAACATGAAGCTCACTCTGCATTATCGGCCCGATCAAACCCAATGGGGGCGCTAGAGAGCTCATTTCTTGCTTAGGCCTAACCACCAGGCCGATTTTTCGGACACTTGGTACAGTGGTACCAGAGCCAATCTTAAGGTAACTGGAAATATGAAGCAGATTGGCCACAGGGTGGCGCTTTAATAAGCCAAAATGCTTAAAAGTGTCTAAAACGCAATCAATTGCTGTGGTGCCCCCCGTGGCCGAATGGGGCTGTATGAGTAGGTCATGGACATCGGGCTTCGCCCCACAGGGAGGCAAATCAATGTGTTCACCGAAAATGTTACATATGCTGTAACTAAGTTAATAAACAAAATAGGCAAAGTCAACTACAAGCCATAAATAGCTACCTACCTAGCTGCTTATCCCAAGAAATATTTTTATTTTCACCCAATAACTGCACCATTTTCAAGTTATTTCAGAGTAAAATTAATTTAAGATGTGAGATAATGTGCTCTACCAAAAGGTTCCAGTCGTGTGTAGGCTAGTTTTCCCAACATGAAATCAAAATAAACAAAATAAGTGCAATCTGAGTTCTCATTCAACCTTGGTTATTATTATTATTTTCAGCAGCAGGAGTTTGAAAGAAAAAATAAAGGCGTTACATTGATGGTACAGTCATGCTAGATTGCACTGTATGTTGTAATGCTTTGTTCAATTTTGATTCTGATCTGAGCTTTACTACTTTGAGGGGCGAATTCACTAAAGGATTGCGCAGCTTTTCCTGACGCAAAACCTGTGCAAATAAGTCAAAAATAACCTTTGCTATTCACAAAGCCCTCGCAAAGGGTGAAATACGGTGTTAACTGCGTTGCCTTCCTCATAGCGTTTCTCTGCGCCGGTGTTATTAGCTGATATTTAAATGAGGTAATATGGGCGGAGAATGTTCCCCTTTCTATGCAAATGAACATTATTGCAAAACCCGCCCAATTCACAAAGATCAGCGCCAATTGCTTCACGCAGTTAAAGTGAAATTAATTCTGTTTTCAGAGACGTGGTGGTATTTAAGCGCAAGGGGTGTCATGGCCAGCCTTTCCGCTGATCATGGCAGCAGTGATTGTTGAGAGGCGAAGGCAATGCCAGGCATGTTGTTCGTGAGAGAATATTTAGAAGAAGTATGTCACTTTTTGATTTAACACTAACCACCTATATCACTATATAGTATCGGCCAGTAGCCGTTCAATGGACGTACCGTAAGAACGCATAGTTGTTTTTTTTACGGTATACGGTTTTAGGATTCAAGGCTTAATGTTGCCCTTTTATAGGCTACTCACAAAATCTAACCACATATCCTCTCTGCTCTCTTCTTATTTCCTCTGCTCTCTCCTCATCTCCTCTGCTCTCTTCTTATTTCCTCTGATCTCTCCTCATCTCCCCTGCTCTCTCCTCATCTCCTCTGCTCTCTCCTCATCTCTGCTCTCTTCTCATCTCCTCTGCTCTCTCCTCATCTCCTCTGATCTCTTCTCATCTCCTCTGATCTCTCCTCATCTCCTCTGCTTTCTTCTTATTTCCTCTGCTCTCTCCTCATCTCTGCTCTCTCCTCATCTCTGCTCTCTCCTCATCTCCTCTTCTCTCTCCTCATCTCTGCTCTCTCCTCATCTCCTCTGCTCTCTCCTCATCTCTGCTCTCTCCTCATCTCTGCTCTCTTCTCATCTCCTCTGATCTCTCATCTCCTCTGCTCTCTCATCTCCTCTGCTCTATCCTCATCTCTGCTCTCTCCTCATCTCTGCTCTCTCCTCATCTCCTCTGCTCTCTCATCTCCTCTGCTCTCTCATCTCCTCTGCTCTCTCATCTCCTCTGCTCTCTCCTCATCTCTGCTCTCTCCTCATCTCTGCTCTCTCATCTCCTCTGCTCTCTTCTCATCTCCTCTGCTCTCTCCTCATCTCTGCTCTCTCATCTCCTCTGCTCTCTTCTCATCTCCTCTGCTCTATCCTCATCTCTGCTCTCTCCTCACCTCTGCTCTCTCCTCATCTCTGCTCTCTCATCTCCTCTGCTCTCTCATCTCCTCTGCTCTATCCTCATCTCTGCTCTCTCCTCATCTCTGCTCTCTCATCTCCTCTGCTCTCTCCTCATCTCTGCTCTCTCCTCATCTCCTCTGCTCTCTCCTCATCTCTGCTCTCTCCTCATCTCTGCTCTCTCATCTCCTCTGCTCTCTCATCTCCTCTGCTCTCTCCTCATCTCTGCTCTCTCATCTCCTCTGCTCTCTCATCTCCTCTGCTCTCTCCTCATCTCTGCTCTCTTATCTCCTCTGCTCTCTCATCTCCTCTGCTCTCTCCTCATCTCTGCTCTCTCCTCATCTCTGCTCTCTCATCTCTGCTCTCTCCTCCTGTTCTCTTCTCCTCTCTCCTGTCCTGCTCATAAAAGGATGCTACCAGCATATGCCGTCCAAAATCTAACCAAATATCCTCTCTGCTCTCTCCTCATCTCTGCTCTCTTCTTATTTCCTCTGATCTCTCCTCATCTCTGCTCTCTTCTTATTTCCTCTGATCTCTCCTCATCTCTGCTCTCTTCTTATTTCCTCTGATCTCTCCTCATCTCCTCTGCTCTCTCCTCATCTCTGCTCTCTCCTCATCTCTGCTCTCTCCTCATCTCTGCTCTCTTCTCATCTCCTCTGCTCTCCCCTCATCTCCTCTGATCTCTCCTCATCTCCTCTGCTTTCTTCTTATTTCCTCGGCTCTCTCCTCATCTCCTCTGCTCTCTCCTCATCTCTGCTCTCTCCTCATCTCCTCTGCTCTCTCCTCATCTCTGCTCTCTCCTCATCTCTGCTCTCTTCTCATCTCCTCTGCTCTCTCATCTCCTCTGCTCTCTCCTCATCTCTGCTCTCTCCTCATCTCTGCTCTCTCCTCATCTCTGCTCTCTCCTCATCTCTGCTCTCTCATCTCCTCTGCTCTCTCCTCATCTCTGCTCTCTCCTCATCTCTGCTCTCTCCTCATCTCCTCTGCTCTCTCCGCATCTCTGCTCTCTCCTCATCTCCTCTGCTCTCTCCTCATCTCTGCTCTCTCCTCATCTCTGCTCTCTCAGCTCCTCTGCTCTCTCATCTCCTCTGCTCTCTCCTCATCTCTGCTCTCTCCTCATCTCTTCTGCTCTATCCTCATCTCCTCTGCTCTCTCCTCATCTCCTCTGCTCTCTCCTCATCTCCTCTGCTCTCTCCTCATCTCTGCTCTCTTCTCATCTCCTCTGCTCTCTCCTCATCTCTGCTCTCTCCTCATCTCCTCTGATCTCTCCTCATCTCTGCTCTCTCCTCATCTCTGCTCTCTCCTCATCTCTGCTCTCTTCTCATCTCCTCTGCTCTCTCCTCATCTCTGCTCTCTCATCTCCTCTGCTCTCTCCTCATCTCTGCTCTCTCATCTCCTCTGCTCTCTCATCTCCTCTGCTCTCTCCTCATCTCTGCTCTCTTCTCATCTCCTCTGCTCTCTCCTCATCTCTGCTCTCTTCTCATCTCCTCTGCTCTCTCATCGCCTCTGCTCTCTCATCTCCTCTGCTCTCTCCTCATCTCTGCTCTCTCCTCATCTCTGCTCTCTTCTCAACTCCTCTGCTCTCTTCTCATCTCCTCTGCTCTCTCATCTCTGCTCTCTCTTCATCTCCTCTGCTCTCTCATCTCTGCTCTCTCCTCATCTCTGCTCTCTCCTCATCTCCTCTGCTCTCTCATCTCCTCTGCTCTCTCATCTCTGCTCTCTCTTCATCTCCTCTGCTCTCTCCTCATCTCCTCTGCTCTCTCCTCATCTCTGCTCTCTTCTCATCTCCTCTGCTCTCTCATCTCTGCTCTCTCTTCATCTCCTCTGCTCTCTCCTCATCTCCTCTGCTCTCTCATCTCCTCTGCTCTCTCCTCATCTCTGCTCTCTCATCTCCTCTGCTCTCTCATCTCCTCTGCTCTCTCCTCATCTCTGCTCTCTTCTCATCTCCTCTGCTCTCTCATCTCTGCTCTCTCCTCATCTCTGCTCTCTCCTCATCTCTGCTCTCTTCTCATCTCCTCTGCTCTCTCATGAAATACAATTATTTAACAATATAAATCCTGTTGCTGTGTGCTTTAAAAAAACAGTAGGATCAGTAGGATACAGGAAAATGTCTCATATTGCTGCGTGCAGCTATTTTTGTATTTGTATCCCATAGTCCAAATGGCGGCGCTACAGTAACCATCTAAACAAATCAGCCGTACAGTACAGTGCATCACTTTGCATTCACTGGGACATTCACAGGGTCTTAGTGTTTCTGAGACACTCATCAATGTGAAGTGAATATATATCTATATATATCTATATATAGATATATATATATCATATATACTACATATATAATACATATACTACAACTGGGAACCCAGGAGTGTCTCTAGCGGAGGAGCTGAACAGTTTCTTTGCATGCTTCGAGACCCAGCCGCACCCTCTCCACCCCCACCAGCCTGCGATACCCCCGTACTCACAGAGCATGAGGTGAGACGGGTGCTCAGGGCAGTGAACCCTCACTCTAACAGAGCATGAGGTGAGACGGGTGCTCAGGGCAGTGAACCCTCACTCTACCAGAGCATGAGGTGAGACGGGTGCTCAGGGCAGTGAACCCTCACTCTAACAGAGCATGAGGTGAGACGGGTGTTCAGGGCAGTGAACCCTCACTCTAACAGAGCATGAGGTGAGACGGGTGCTCAGGATAGTGAACCCTCACTCTAACAGCATGAGGTGAGACGGGTGCTCAGGGCAGTGAACCCTCACTCTAACAGCATGAGGTGAGACGGGTGCTCAGGGCAGTGAACCCTCACTCTAACAGAGCATGAGGTGAGACGGGTGCTCAGGGCAGTGAACCCTCACTCTACCAGAGCATGAGGTGAGACGGGTGCTCAGGGCAGTGAACCCTCACTCTAACAGAGCATGAGGTGAGACGGGTGCTCAGGGCAGTGAACCCTCACTCTAACAGTATGAGGTGAGACGGGTGCTCAGGGCAGTGAACCCTCACTCTAACAGAGCATGAGGTGAGACGGGTGCTCAGGGCAGTGAACCCTCACTCTAACAGAGCACCCCCAACACACACTGTGCAATATTTCATCCAGCGCAACATTTTATATATTTATTATTTATTCTTATTGTGTGACGTTATATTCTTATTGTGTGATGTTATGTGTATTGTGATGTTGTCCGCACACTGTGATGTTATGTTGTCCAGCGCACTCAAGTTGAGGCTAATTTAATTTTGTTGTACCTTGGCACAATGACAATAAAGACATTCTATTCCATTCTATATGCATGTTGTGATAGTAGTCAACCTCATTTAACACAAGCTAGAAAAGGTTTTAATTTTGTGTGCTTTGCAGAAGGCAAAACATACTGTAGTATTAATAGTTGAATCAATATAGAACAATAAGGAAAGCTACAGGTGAACATTTGCATTTGAATCAATAGAGAAAGAAAGAAAGAATGAGTTGAAGAAAGAGTGGGAGAGAAAAGAGTGTTACTGTAGGCCTAGTATGAAAAACGTATCTCCCTACAGTGTAGGTGCATTGTGCAAAAGAGGCAGATGTTTAGAGAGAGAGAGGGGGGGAGGGATGAATGTATTATTGAGATGAAGGAGAGGAGGTTGATATAACCTTGATTTAAAGATCTAATTTTTTCATCTTAATTTTACAGAATGCCCTCTGAGAACAATAGCGGTCTGGTGCTGGCGGTTGACGTCGTCACCTTTGTAACAGGCCTTCCCACCAACGCCTTGGCGTTCTACACCTTCATCAGGAAGGTGAGGCGGAAGGCCACGCCCATCGACATCCTGCTCCTCAACCTGACCACCTCACATCTCCTCTTCCTCCTCTTCCTGCCCTTCAAGATGAAGGAGGCCGCAGACAACATGACATGGAACATGCCCAGCTTCCTGTGTCCAGTGACCAATTACGTGTTCTACACCACCATCTACAACAGCACCTTATTCTTAACCGCTATCAGTGTTGACCGTTACCTCGGGGGCGCCTTTCCAATCAAGTACAAATTGAATAGACGGCCCTTGTATGCAGTGGCGGCCAGTTTATTCTTCTGGTTTATGTCAATGGCACACATCAGCATAGTGCCTTTGATGCATTTCTTTTACTCCAACTCCAGCAGTGTTATGTCAAACGTGTGCTTTAGGGACTTTAGTCGGGAGCAGCTAGAGATCCTACTGCCGGTGCGGTTGGAAATCTTCCTTGTCCTCTTCTGTGTGCCGGTTATCATCTGCAGTTTCTGCTACATCAACCTCATCCGCATCCTCTTCAGGCTGCCCAACATCAGCCTCCGGAAGCGTCTCTATACCATCAGCCTGGCTCTGGTGACCCTGCTGGTGTTCATCGTCTGTTTCTCGCCCCACAACGTGTCCCACGTGGTGGGCTTTGTCACAAGAAAGAGCCCCACCTGGCACGCAGACTCCCTCCTCTGCAGCACCCTTAACGCCTGTCTAGATCCCTTCATCTACTTCTTCTCCTCCTCTGCACTCAGAGCCACGTCCAGAGACATCCTGGGGAGACTGGGCAGGAGGGTGAAGGAGCTGTGCTGCTGCCCCGGAGACACCAGCAGCCCCCCGCCATGTAACGACACATGCCCACCGAGCACCAATAACTTCACTGCGAGTTCAGAGAGGCTGGAGTGAAAACAGAATCAGAATTAGGCCGATTTGCCAAGTACGTTTTCACATAGGCTACAAGAAATTTGACTCAGTGGATGGTGCACAGAGCATAATATGCTCTGAAGAAAAAGAAGCACAATAAAACAAGAAGTTAAAAATAATACAAATAATAGTACCAGTAGATCTGTCACTCAATACCGAAAAGGATGTCATAATTATGTAAGTTACTGTATTTTCATCTATGAATGCACTGAGATATCTAACATATTGGCCTACTATGTTGGTAGATGTCTGCACATCGACCAACATGTCTGTAACTATTTATCTACTTTTGATAGTGTTACATTTCTTATAATGTAGTATTTATGCTTATCCATGCTTAGTGGTGTGTAAAATATAGCTTATTTCCCAGGAGCTTGCTTGATCATTTTGTTGAAAGAGGTCAGTGAAGATTTTTTACAGTTCTCCTATATAGGCTCAAATGGGTAAACTGTTTTTTTTTCTTCAGTCAGAAAAATGAGTGGTAGGATCAGTATATGTACAACCCTCCCCACACACACACCTTTCTCTCTGTAAAGCCACTTGTGTTGCCTTTGTGTATAAAATCAGAATTGGTTGCCAATGTAGTTTTTCAACATGCTAGGAATTAGTTTTCGGGCGTGGTGCATAACATGGAGACAACTTTAGACAGGGTGCAGGGACAAGACAGGGCAATGCAAAGACAGGACAGTGCAAAGACAGGACAATGCAAAGACAGGACAGGGCACAGAGCACTGAACCACAATGGAAATAAGTCGCCTTTATTGTGTCTGATGTTTGCAATCCTCGTCAGAATGGTTTTGATGATATTTGCCCAGTTGGGAAAGCATTATGTATTTTAACATTCTTTCAAATAAAATCAATCAATTGAATCAACCATCCTAAAGACACTGAAACATTGCCTCTATATCCACTGACACTTTTAGACAGATTAATTTGAGCGTCAGAGTTCATCTCGGTATTAAAATGATAAAACTCATGTGTCGGGACAAGTAGAAGTTTAATACAGTAGGCTAACTGAGTGTTCTCATATGGAACATGGCATCAGGACGAGTAAGATGGCTAACGGAGATGACCAGAGATGTGTTTGAAATGGTTCACTCACTCCCTATTCCCTATGTAGTGCTACTCATAGTGAACTACATAGGGAATGATTTAACATTTTGGGACACTACATGGGAGGGATATCAGGAGCTTTTTCTCCGCAACTGTAAGTAACGTTAGCATTAGCTAGCTACTGGTAAACTAAGTATCTAACGTTAGGCATTAGCCACATGAAAACCAGCTAGGTTGGTGCCAGCTAACTTTACCTTAAACTAACATCACTTGTCTTTCCATTGTGGCAAATTATCAACTGGTGATATAAGCTGGCTAGCTAGCGAACTGTTGGCTTCTATCATCCTGTAACATTAGGATAGCAGCAGCCATTACATTATTATACATTAGCGGCCCACCAGAGATTTAATTTAATGGGACATCACAGCATCCTCACAACTAATGACCGTTATAGCGCTGCAGATAAGTTCATATATGGAAGGTATTGTGCATTTTATGACTAAAGCATGAAACTTTCAGAATATGATCTATACACACCAAGGATTCATTTCAGACGTAGAACCACTTCAGGATCCTGGTTGGAAATCTAAGAGGCTACAAAATGTAAAGAAAAAAAATCTAGTGGGGCCTCCTAAACTCCGGGGCTCCCGGTACGCCAGTGGTTGTGCAACATATGATGCTGACGCCCGGAGAAAACATTTCTGTTGAAAAGGAGTTTTCACAAGTTGCAGTAGATGTCCTCAAAGATAAGGAAAGGGTAGAGCCAATGAGTAACCTCAACTCCCAACTGAAATCACACGTGTGGTAACCGCTACATTGACATAACTTCCTTTTTCAGTACGGCGGCCATCAAACTAAAAACACACCACTGCATTTATGCCTACAAAGTGAAAAAACGAGTTGATGATGACCCAAATGTGTTCGTCCTCTGACAAGTTCCAGAAGTCCCTCTTGAAGTGGTTCCACATCTAAAAACAGACTCCATGATGTGTAGAAACATGATGTATAGAAACACTGGAGAAAGTTTCATGCTTTAGTCATAAAATGCACAATACTTATCTGCCGCACTATAACTGCTCCACTAAGGTGGCGCCCATCTTGAAAAATGGTCGCCATCTTGAAATTTCAAGTGGCTTCTTGCCAAGTGACCCATGGAGACAGCTCATCACAATTTTCATGCTTGTATCACCACAGCACCACTATATATGCCCCCTGCAGTCAAAATAGACTGAAGCGCCCACCATTTTGATGGCCATTTTGGAAAATGGCTGCAACACCCGTAAAAGGTCATCATATTATCATCATATTTGTTATGACTGGGTTGGATTTGGACCCAAACGCACGACACCGGAGGCAGAGAAAAAATGCAAAGCCCAAAGGGCGGTTTAATAATAAATTAATAAGTCCAGCAGGCAAGGTCAAAAACGATAAACAGGCAGGGGTCAGGCGATCAACAAACAATGTCCAATATCCGTAATCTGTAATCAAAGTCCATATCCAGAAGGGGGGTCAGGGAATCCGTGTTTCAGTCCAGGGGTGGTGATAGCAGGCAAGCCGAGCACTGCACACTGGGTCACAGGTATTCTATGGGAAGATCTGGCGATGAGCATGGAGAAAACCAGGGTTCTTGTAGGCAGGCGATGATGATGATTGGGACCCGGTGCGCAGCACTCAGCCGTAAGCGCGTTCACTAATCACCACGATTGCCTTCACCTGTGGCGTTGGAGCGCGCGCCGTGCGCGTGCTGAGGTGCTGGGCGTCTCAGGATTACTCTCCGGGGATGAGGAGCGCGAATGCGCCCCATCTCCGGAGTCAGGAGGCGGGAATTCGGGAGACCCCGAACGCCGCGGGGTAGAGCCGGACTGACGCACGTTGCGTCGGGCCACCGGCAAGCTCGGAGGATCGGAGGGGAATGCGCGCGGAGGTGCCGCCGTAACAGGACCCCCCCCCAAGCGGGAGCCACCTGGCGACCGACCGGGGGCATCAGGATGGGCCCGGTAGAAGTCGCGGAGGAGAACAGGGGTCATGATCTGGGACCGAGGAACCCAGCTCCGTTCCTCCGGGCCATACCCCACCCAGTCGACCAGGTATTGGAACCCGCGGCCCTGGCGGCGGACCTTCAGCAGCCGCCTCACCGCCCACTGAGGGTGGCCATCCACCAGCTGCGGAGGGGGCGGCGCGGGAGCCGGTGGCACGAGGGTGCTGGTGACGACGGGCTTGACCCGAGACACATGGAAAACCGGATGGACCCGGCGAAGGGAGGCGGGGAGAATCAACCGGACAGCGGCGGGGTTGATGACCCGGTCGATGGGGTAGGGCCCGATGAACCTCGACGCCAGCTTCCTGGAGGAGACGTGGAGGGGCAGGTCAGCAGTGGAGAGGTAAACCCGTTGACCGACCTGGTACACCGGGGCCGGGACACGCCGCCGGTTGGCACCGCGGGAGGCGCGCGCTGTAGCGCGGAGCAGGGCGGACCGCACTGCAGACCAGACCCTCTGGCACCGGCGGAGATGAGCCTGGACTGACGGCACCGACGCCTCGGCCTCCTGGAGCAGGAACAGGGGAGGCTGGTACCCCAGGGAGCACTCGAAGGGTGACTTGCCGGTGGAATTGCTGACCATGGCGTTCAGTGAGTACTCGACCCAGGGCAGGTCCTGACTCCAGGAGGATGTGTGAAGGGAGGACATGCACCGGAGGGCTGACTCCAGGCTCTGGTTGGCTCTCTCCGCCTGGCCGTTGGTCTGTGGATGGTAACCAGAAGAGAGACTGACCGTGGCCCCAATCCCCGCACAGAATGCCCTCCATACCTGAGACGTGAACTGGGGTCCACGGTCAGACAGCACATCCTGGGGCAGACCGTAGAGCCGAAAGACGTGCTCAGTCAGCAGCTCCGCCGTCTCCATCGAGGTGGGGAGCTTGGGTAGGGCCACGAGGCGCACAGACTTCGAAAACCGGTCCACAATGGTCAGGATGGTGGTGTTTCCCCGGGAGGGAGGGAGACCGGTCACGAAGTCCAGTGCGATGTGTGACCACGGACGACTGGGCACAGGAAGGGGTCGCAACAGGCCAGCCGGCGGCTGGTGGGATGCCTTGCTGCGGACGCAGGTGGTGCAGGCGGAGACGAACTCTCTGACGTCCGCTGCCATGGTGGGCCACCAGAACCGCCGGCGTAGGAATGACAGCGTACGGTGGGAACCCGGGTGGCAGGCAAACCGGCTCGCATGTCTCCACTGGAGTACTCGGGTCCAGACGGCAGCCGGGACGAACAGCCGGTTGGGCGGGCCAGTCCGGGGGTCGGGTTGGGTGCGCTGGGCCCTCCTGACCACTGCCTCGACGTTCATGGTGACCACTCCGATCACCCGGGAGGCGGGAAGAATAGTGTCCGGAGTGGTAAGATCCTCCCCTGCCGCATAAAGCCGAGACAGTGCGTCAGCCTTGGTGTTCTTGGACCCCGGACGGTAAGTGATGTGGAAATTAAACCGTCCGAGGTACAGGGCCCAGCGCGCCTGACGGGAGGTCAGCCGCCTGGCCGACCTGAGGTAGGTCAGGTTCTTGTGGTCCGACCAGACGGTGACGGGGTGCTCTGCGCCCTCTAGCCAGTGCCGCCACTCCTGGAAGGCCTCCACAACAGCCAGCAGCTCCCTGTTGCCGATGTCGTAGTTCTCCTCTGCAGGTGTGAAGCGGCGGGAGAAGAAGGCGCAGGGATGCATCTTCTGGTCGGCCACTGACTGTTGTGAGAGAACCCCGCCGAGACCCGTGTCTGAAGCGTCCACCTCCACGGTGAAGGGCCTCGAGGGGTCGGGATGAAGCAGGACCGGCGCGGAGGTGAACCGCCTCTTGAGGTCGGTGAAGGCGGCACTGGCTGCAGGTGTCCAGGTAAAAGGACGCAGAGAGGAGGTGAGGGCAGTGAGGGGAGCGGCCACCCGGCTGTAGTCCCGTATGAATCGCCGGTAGAAGTTGGCGAAGCCAAGGAAGGACTGCAGCTGCTTACGGGTGGTGGGTTGGCTCCACTCGACGACAGCCTGGATCTTCTTGGGATCAGGCCGAGTTTGTCCACCTTCCACAATAAGTCCCAGGAACTCCACAGAGGGAGTGTGGAAGGTGCACTTCTCGGCCTTGATGAAGAGGCGGTTCTCCAGGAGACGCTGGATGACAAGGCGGACGTGCTGGACGTGTTCCTCAGCGCTCCTGGAGAACACCAGGATGTCGTCGAGGTAGAGCACAACAAAGATATCCAGCATGTCCCGGAGGATGTCATTCATCATAGCCTGGAACACGGAGGGGGCGTTGGTGAGGCCAAACGGCATGACTAGGTATTCGTAATGGCCTCGGGGAGTCTTGAACGCGGTCTTCCACTCATCCCCCTCACGGATTCGAACCAGGTGGTAGGCATTCCGGAGGTCCAACTTCGTGAAGATGGTGGCCTCCAGGAGGGGTTCGAAGTTGGAACTCATGAGGGGGAGAGGGTACGTGTTCCTGATGGTGATGGCGTTCAGCTCCCGGTAGTCAATGCATGGCCTGAGGTCCCCACCCTTCTTCTTCACGAAGAAGAACCCCGCCGCCACCGGGGAGAGAGTGGGTCGGATGAGGCCCTCAGCCAGACACTCAGAGATGTAGCTGTCCATAGCCGCCTTCTCAGGGAGGGAGAGGTTGTACAGGCGACTAACTGGGAGCTGGGCGCCGGGGCGGAGCTCAATGGCGCAGTCGTAGGGCCGGTGCGGGGGAAGGGTGCGGGCACGCTCCTTGCTGAAGTCCTCTCCCAGGTTGTGGTAAACCTCTGGCACGGTGGAGAGGTCGGGGGGAGCAGGGGGCGGCCGAGACGACAGGGAGGGAGTCTGAGCAGCACGGAGGCACCGCGCGTAACAGGCCGTGCTCCAGCTCAGAATGCGGCCGGGACCGTAGCTGACATGCGGCACATGGAGCTCCAGCCATGGTCGGCCCAGAATGAGAGGAGCCCGGGGGGTCTCAAGAATGTAGAACCGGATCTCCTCCACGTGATTTCCGGAAATTGTCATGGTCAGAGGCTCGGTCCGGTGTGTGAGGGGGCCTAGGTCGTGTCCATCCAAGGCCGAGACGGTGAGAGGGGTTTCCAGGGCGGCGAGGGGGAAAGCCGCTGAGGCGGCAAGGTGCGCATCAACAAAGTTGTCATCAGCCCCAGAGTCAATGAGCGCACCGATGGTAAGCGTCTGCCCGTGCCAGGCGAGGGTAACTTCGAACCGGGCAGGGCTGACAGATGGTGGGGAATGGGTAACACGGCTCACCAGAAATCCCCTCCTGGCTGGTGAGCCTACTCTTTTGGCAGAGTGGGACAGTTGTCCCTCAGATGGCCCTTAGCTCCACAGTAGAGACACAATCCCAGTGCCCTCCTTCGGTCCTTCTCAATAGCCGTGAGGCGAGCCCTACCCACTTGCATGGGCTCTTCGCCGGTGAGAGCAGGCATGGTCAGGGTGAGTGGAACGGTGGAGGAGTTTGTACCGAACATGCCCGGAGAGCGACCAGAGGGGGCGGGATGACGCAGCGCTTTCTCACGCTTCCTCTCCTGGTTGCGTTCGTCGATTTCCATTGCGAGAAAGATGAGTTGGTTAAGGGAGGTGGGGCGGTCCCTGACCAGCGCGTCCTTGAGAGTCTCGCTCAGGCCTCGTCGGAACTCGCTGCGCAGACCGACGTCGTTCCACCCGCTACCCATAGCCAGGGTGCGGAACTCGGTAGCGTAGGCAGCCACGGAGCGGCCACCCTGCTGGATGGTGGTGAGACGGGCATTAACGTCCTGACCATCAGCAGCATGATCAAAAACTAGCCTAAACTCGGCCTCAAAAGCAGCATAGTCATCGAGGAGGTGACTGCCCGGACCCAGGGCTGCCTGGACCCACTTCAGAGCCTCCCCAGTGGTGAGTGTAGCGATGTAGCCCACCCGTGCAGTGTCAGACCAATACATGCTGGGTTGATGTTGGAAAATGTATCCACACTGCATGAGGAAGCCCCTACACTCAGAGAAGGTCCCATCGTATGGCTTGGGGTTAGCTAGGTGAGGTTCACGCTGGGGCTGGGGGCCCATAGGAACAGGCTGGGGCGTCGGCACGGGGACGGGAGCGGGAATGGGTGCTGATGCCACAGGAGCTGCCGGACTTGCCTGGGACACGATGGAGGTGAGGGCAGCGATCTGGGTGGACATCGCCTGAACCATGGCAACCAGGCCCTGGATCTGCTGATACTGAGCCTGTTGTTGGGTGTTCTGAACCTCCATCCGTGTGTGTAGATCGGTCATGGCGACAGAGGCCTCCCGCAGTAGTCGGGCATGATCAGCGATCACCCGTCCTTGGAGTTGGAGAGCCGAAGGTGTCTCCGGTTGCTCTCCAGTGCCGGCTGGGTCCATACTGGCCAGATCTTCTGTTATGACTGGGTTGGATTTGGACCCAAACGCACGACACCGGAGGCAGAGAAAAAATGCAAAGCCCAAAGGGCGGTTTAATAATAAATTAATAAGTCCAGCAGGCAAGGTCAAAAACGATAAACAGGCAGGGGTCAGGCGATCAACAAACAATGTCCAATATCCGTAATCCGTAATCAAAGTCCATATCCAGAAGGGGGGTCAGGGAATCCGTGTTTCAGTCCAGGGGTGGTGATAGCAGGCAAGCCGAGCACTGCACACTGGGTCACAGGTATTCTATGGGAAGATCTGGCGATGAGCATGGAGAAAACCAGGGTTCTTGTAGGCAGGCGATGATGATGATTGGGACCCGGTGCGCAGCACTCAGCCGTAAGCGCGTTCACTAATCACCACGATTGCCTTCACCTGTGGCGTTGGAGCGCGCGCCGTGCGCGTGCTGAGGTGCTGGGCGTCTCAGGATTACTCTCCGGGGATGAGGAGCGCGAATGCGCCCCATCTCCGGAGTCAGGAGGCGGGAATTCGGGAGACCCCGAACGCCGCGGGGTAGAGCCGGACCGACGCACGTTGCGTCGGGCCACCGGCAAGCTCGGAGGAGCGGAGGGGAATGCGCGCGGAGGTGCCGCCGTAACAATATTAAAGAGGCATGTGAAAACCACAACAATCCCTCGCCCTATGGAAGCACAACTAGCGATTCATAAAAATAGATTGATGAAAACAACCGTTTCGCGGCAGAAAATAATTTTTTTAGAAGCTGCATTCTCAGTGCCCCGTCCGCTGCCATCACATGGATATACTGGCTTGCGCTGGATTTTAAATTTCTTCTACAGGCCTCCGAATCACACCAAAGAGCCTTCTCCTTTCCTCTCCCTCTCCTCGTCCCCAGCAAAAATTGTGTATGCAGGCTACACTGTTATATGGTCCCTACCAATGTTGAAACCAAACCTACGCCCTTGGTACGACGGCTACACTCTCGGCTACAGTAAGCAGAGAGAAGCAGAGAGGGGGAGAGAGGGAGAGGAGTAGTAGGACCTGGGAACTGGTCGTGGAGCTGCAACACACACACAGTCATCCACACAGCTGGTTTGAACATAAAGAAAATAGATGGGGTGGGTAAAATAAGGGAATTGGGATGCAGAAATAGAGTGACCATCAGGGTTAATTTAGGAGCGGAAAATGTAATAATCTAATAACAAGTGTGCAAAATAATAATAAAGGCTATACGAATAGACTTCTCAATAATAATAGGCTATACAATTACAATTAAGGCTATACAAATGTCTTAATGTTTCCAACTCTGACCTGGAACCAGTGAGCTAGAATTGTCCAGAAACGTTTTGTCTGTTGCTGGTACCTGTCTGAATTATTGACAGCTGTCACAGACCTACATTGTCTGTATGGTGCTTGAGCACCCAAATTAATACATCCCAACGACCCCATCTCATTCCTTACTTCGCAGCTACGTATCCTTTCAATCTCCCGCGGCTCAGTGGCCCATTCTCGAACTGACGTGTTACATCACCGGCTGTGTGATCCTATCCAGCGGGTCACATGGTCACATGTTAGTCAACCGGACTGCGAGCTAAAGCCCAACTGCACCGTAGATGCGGGCGGTTCCAGGCAGGATAGGTTAGTCATCATCAGGTTAGTCATCATCAGGTTAGTCATCATCAGCGGCTGCATTGCTGACAGCGGAATTCACGTCATTTGTTTTTCGGATTTTATCCTCATCATAAACAACTAGACATACAGTAGGCTATACAGTAGGCTATATTATTATTATTATTATTATTATTATTATTATTATTAGTAGTAGTAGTAGTAGTAGTAGTAGTAGTAGTAGTATTGCTGTGAATACGAACCCGAGGTCCAGAGATGATGCTATCCCCGTGGGACCGGTGGCATTCCTCGAGCTGCTGTCTGTGCTGCCATGTGCGCACCGGGACCGTGATCCTCGGGATATGGTACATGGTAAGCACTGATAAGATAAGATCCACTTTCAGAATCCCCGTGGGGGAAATTTGGGTTACAACCGGTCTGTCCGTGTAAAGGATGGTAGAGTAGACTGCCTATAGAACCGACAGGTGTTAACATTATATCAGATGTTACCATTTAATCATTTGAAAATACTGCAAGTCTCGTATTAAAGTGGTAGAAAATTGTGTTTCATTGATATTGTTCTAATTGGAAAAGTATTTGTTTTTAGATTATAATGAATGATTGATGAGGCAAACAATGTGTTGCTTATCATAATGTATGAAAATATTTTCCACTGTTTGCACTCTTGTCTGTAGGCTGTGCTAATGAAGGGGTTAACTTAACCTAACACCATGGAAATATATCATCTCCAATTCTTCTGAATGTTTAATGAGGCTTGGTCAGTGGCTCTGGTAGCAGGTGCTGTATCAGGTGGATACAGGAGTCTGTTGGTCTGATTGGCAGGATTTTCCATGACATCACTCTGTCTGAGAGACTTTTCCTACTGATCACCTTATCTGCATCTGCACTAATCCTCTCTGCATCCCGTGTGGAGAGAACCTTTTCAGAAAGCCAGTTCCCCGGAAGTTCAGTCTCACTCCTAATGAACGCTCCAGGGTTCCATTATAGTGGCAGTCTATGACATTAATGGCCATTGCTTTATTGTGTTCTGGACAGGGAGAAACCAACAGGTTTCTGGCTCGGTCTGTCTTGTCAGAATGTGTGTTCTGTCAGTCGGAATGAATGAATGAATGAATGAATGAATGAATGAATGAATGAATGAATGAATGAATGAATGAATGAACGAATGAACGAATGAATGAATGAATGAGTTTATTTGAAATCGTAAAAACATAATGGCACTTTGACCTTTCTGCCTGTGTGTGTGTGTGTGTGTGTGTGTGCGCGTGTATGTGTGCCTGCCTGCGTACGTGGTTAAGCTCATCAACTCGGTGGTGCTGCTGATCCTGCTGACGTCTCTCAGCGACCCTGACCAGTACCACCTGACCAGCGCTGAGCTCGCCAACGACCTGGATGTCATGGATGATGCCAGTAAGTATGACAGCTGCAGCTGGGGCCCATGTGTGGCCGGGAGCATCTCTAGCTACCTGCTCTTCCTACTATACCCATCTACAGCCACACACTCCTGATCACACACAGTCTCATCATCACTTTGATTAGGATTGGGGGGCGGCTGTAGCTCAGTTGGTAGAGCGGGTCGTTCAATGATCGAAGGGTCAGCGGTTCGAATCCCAGCTCCGACCGTCCACATGTCGAAGTGTCCTTGAGCAAGACACCTAACCCCAAATTGCTCCTAATGAGCAGGTTAGCACCTAGCATGGTAGCTACCACCGTATGGGTGAATGAGAGGCCATTGTAAAGCGCTTTGAGTGCCGCTAAGGTGGAAAAGCGCTATATAAGTGCAGTCCGTTTACCATTATTCCTTTGAAACTGACTTGCTAACAACATTTGGTCTTTATTTAAAGTTCCAACAAGTAATGTTCATGATTTGATATTTAATCAAGAAAAGAAAATACACCCCTTGTTTGGTGAGGTGCTGAGCCAAGGGCAGAGTCAAATAGTTACGTGTTTGCTCCAGGTGATCACAGGCATACTACTCTACCGTTGAATGAAAGCTCAGTGTTTCTATGGGAACCAGGCCCCCGGCCCATGGTCATGCCTGTCTAACGTTCAGTTTGAGGCCATTCTCAAACCTGTCTAACGTTCAGTTTGAGAGGCCATTCTCAAACCTGTCTAACATCCAGCTTTAGAGGCCATTCTCAAACCTGTCTAACGTTCAGTTTCAGAGGCCATTCTCAAACCTGTCCAACGTTCAGTTTCAGAGGCCATTCTCAAACCTGTCTAACGTTCAGTTTGAGAGGCCATTCTCAAACCTGTCTAACATCCAGCTTTAGAGGCCATTCTCAAACCTGTCTAACGTTCAGTTTCAGAGGCCATTCTCACACCTTTCCAACGTTCAGTTTCAGAGTCCATTCTCAAACCTGTCCAACGTTCAGTTTCAGAGTCCATTCTCAAACCTGTCTAACGTTCAGTTTCAGAGTCCATTCTCAAACCTGTCTAACGTTCAGTTTCAGAGGCCATTCTCAAACCTTCACTTCACTGGTGGAGCTGAGCACAGCACATACTGGTCAGATGGACATGCGGTCAGTCTGCCACTGTAGGTGCGGTAGTGTGGGATTGAGCCAGAGCTTTGTCCTCAGATCTGGGGATTAGCAGGCCTGTGTGGTCCCCTGCCGTCAGGCCGTCTGCTGGTGGGCTTAGGGACAATCCACAATAGGACTATGCTGCATGCATCACTCACACACACACTCACACACACACACACACACACACACACACACACACACACACACACACACACACACACACTCAAACACACACACTCACACACACACACACACACACACACACACACACACACACACACACACACTCAAACACACACACACCATGTCCTTGTCTTAACCAGGGATCCCAGCATGGCCTGAGACCAGTATTGATCTCTCCCATCCATGACAGATATGTGCATCGCCTCAGCCATCTCTCTGCTGATGATCCTCATCTGCGGCATGGCGACCTACGGAGCTTACAAAGTAAGACAACATTACAAACATCTGGTGGCCTTTCATATTTGAATTAATTACACTTAAGTTGAATGCAGACAAAAACTAAATGTTGTGTGTGTGTGTGTGTGTGTAGGGGGTGTTCATATGTGTGTTTGTGTGTACAGTAACCTAAATGTATGTTTTTATGCTGCCGTCGTGGCCAGGTCTCTCTTAAAAAAGAAATTCTAAATCTCAACGAGCTACTACCTGGTTAAATAAAGGTTTAATTTAAAAACTAGAAATGGTGCTCAGAGAGCACAGACCTCCACCCATGAATGCATTTAGTGGCTCTGTGCCAAAATTGAATGGGTTGTAAATTGGCCCATGCTACACCCCTCCACCGAGTTTCATGAAAAGCAGTCTGGTAGTTTTTATGTATAATCCTTGATCAAAAAATGAATGGAGGTGAAAGGCTGGCCCGGTTGTGTTACGTGGACCCGCCCCGTGATTCAGATCCACTCCACAATTTAATGGGTTGTTAGTTGGCCAATGCTACACCCCTCCACCGAGTTTCATGAAAATCGGTCTGATAGTTTTTGCATAATCTTGATCCCAAAAAGGAATGGCGGAGAATGCCCCGTTGTTACGGCAGGTCTTAGCTGACAGTTAGAGCTAGGGGCAGACTGATGACACATGGGGGGGGGGGGTGGTTTGTTGCTCATTAGCGGCTCATGGAAAACAGCTGGGCAGGTATCTTTTTTGGAAATGACACGCTGACCAGACGAGGACCAAGAGATGCCACCGTGCGATCGACTTCTTTCTCCCCCATAATTATGGACTTAAGTGAACAACCTTTTAACAAATACTGAACGGACCATCAAGGAGGGAGCTGGCCGCGCATCTATTCCGGGGGCTGTGGTAGCGGGCCCATCGGCGTCGAGCTGGTCGAGTTCTTACCTGGGTTGCGATGAGTAGCGATCCTAACTAGGTTAGCTTGCTCTCACCCAGGTAAGTCAGGCACACTCAACACGTCTACCTACACGTAGGGAAAGACGTCCAGGTTACGGACTGACTGGTCTTGTAGAGCAGTGCAGTAGAAGTACGAGCCAGGCTAGTCGACCCCCGTAACACCCGTGTTTGGGCGGCCCGTGGCCCCGCCCCGTGTTCCAGATCAGCCCCAACATTTTATGGGCTCTAAGTTGGCCTATGCTACTGTACACACTTCCACTGAGTTTCGTGAAAATCAGTTGGGTTGTTTTTGCATAATCCTTCTAACAGACGAACAAACGCACAAACAAACGCATGAACACACACACACATGCCACCGAAAACATGACGTCTCGCCCTGCGCTGTTGCTGGGTCGGAGGTCAAACTAAATTCCAAGTTCAAAAGGCACGATCCAAACTCTTCCCGCCTACTCTCGATCTAGATTTACAGACATGGCCTGGGTGGGGGAGACTACACTATGACTTATATATCCTGCTCCGCTGCAGGAGTTTGGTTCTCTGTTCTCAGAGAGACGTATCAGCTTCTCCCCAGCTCTTCCCCTGGTCTCTAACATGAAGATCATCTTACTGTTACAGCAACACGCTGCCTGGATCATCCCATTCTTCTGCTACCAGATCTTCGACTTGGCTCTGAATGCCTTGGTGGCTGTCAGCATCGTGGTCTACCCCAACACCATCCAGGACTACCTGCTGCAGCTGGTGAGAATCCTCTCTGCTCTCCTGCTCTGCTAGGACAGAGCAAGACTAGGACATTCTGGTGGCCATAGGAAGTCACAGCAAAGAGAGAAGGGCTATGTGTGGATGGCTCTCTCTCTTTTCTTTTCTTTTTCTCCCTCTATCATTCCTCCCCTGATCTCAGCCCCCACATTTACATGAGGATGATATTAACCAGACAGGAAGTAATGCTTTCATTGTTTTGACTGCCTCTCCTCTCTTCCTCTGTCCTCCCAGCCGGAGAACTTCCCCTACAGAGACGAGATCATGTCTCTGAGCAACGTGTGGCTGGTGTTCATCGTGCTCCTCTTCATCGGCTGCATCCTGGCCTTCAAGGTACCTGGAACCTCTGATGGAACGGTTCTGCCTGGAACCTCTGATGGAACGGTTCTGCCTGGAACCTCTGATGGAACAGTTCTACCTGGAACCTCTGATGGAACGGTTCTTCCTGGAACCTCTGATGGAACAGTTCTACCTGGAACCTTTGTTTGATGCCATGTTTCTGGAAACAAGGGTTTTTCAGAGGTTTCTCTCAGAGAGACAACCCAAGAACCCTTTATAGGTTATGGGTAGCACCTTTCTTCCAAGAGTATGATTAGAACAACCTACCACAGAAAATACATATTATGTAGCCTTCCCATTAACTAATGTCTGTTACCTGGGCAACTGAGACATCGGTGTTTATACACAGGTACGGCTTTGTTATGACTTGCAAAGAGACGTGGTTGTGAGTAATGTGTACCTTTGTATGGTATTGGAGAGGAAAGTAGCCTTTGTCTGAAGAATAATTCTAGTTATTTTTTAACCTCGAGCCCTGGAGATGGTTAAAAGGCCTTACCTGGATTGGAGGCTCCTGGATGGGCTTTTTTCCTATCACTAGAAAGGAAGCCATTGATGCGGGGCCTTGTTATAGTGTTGCTCTTGGTAACACTGGATAGCCTTCACCTGCCTCTGTCAAATCCCCCAAGCAGTGGCCCATTCTGCCAACGACTCTCCACAGAGCTCGCCTGTTTCATAGCACTCCGCTGGCTAACCTGTAACCTCAGTCACGCTTCTGCTAGTGTCTTCCTGTGTAGCAGTGACCACACGGAGGTGAACAGACAGTGAGGAAAACTCACTGCCTCGCAAATTTGTTGATCTCAAGATTTAATGACGATGACCACTTGTTTCTCTTCTGTCCAGGTCGCAGTTCAGTTAGGGCTTTATAAACTCAGCTGTCACATGACCGGCCTGCGAGGGAGACTCCTGCAGCGGCCTGGGAGGTTATGCCTGGATTCTGTTTCAGAGTAAATTCAACAATCCCATTATGACGCTCACCGGTCCCGTCAGGCTGTCATGATACGAGCCAGTCCGTGAGCAGGCTGTGAAAGTGACCAGAGGTGTGTATCCATGAAGTGGTGTCTGCAGAGGGTCTGTGCAGCCCATGCCAGCTCCGCCGTGCGCAGCTCGATGGCTCCACCAGGCCAGCTCCGCCGTGCGCAGCTCGATGGCTCCACCAGGCCAGCTCCGCCGTGCGCAGCTCGATGGCTCCACCAGGCCAGCTCCGCCGTGCGCAGCTCGATGGCTCCACCAGGCCAGCTCCGCCGTGCGCAGCTCGATGGCTCCACCAGGCCAGCTCCGCCGTGCGCAGCTCGATGGCTCCACCAGGCCAGCTCCGCCGTGCGCAGCTCGATGGCTCCACCAGGCCAGCTCCGCCGTGCGCAGCTCGATGGCTCCACCAGGCCAGCTCCGCCGTGCGCAGCTCGATGGCTCCACCAGGCCAGCTCCGCCGTGCGCAGCTCGATGGCTCTACCAGATGGTGATGTGCTTGGCTTCAGGAACCCATTGCTACTGCTACTGCTAGGAGATGGATGAAGGCGGAAAGTCTGAAATGACAGGGAGCCTGTTTTTGGTGCCACCGTTCAGTGAACTAGGAGCCCCTCAGTCAAGGCCTGGGGATGGTGTCCTCTTTAATATAGACAGAACCAGGTGTCCATTTGGGTCTGGCTTTTATGGCTCACTTCAGCACCGTGAGCTTTCCTCTGACCCTCCCAGAGTCAGGCTCAAGGTTGGCCTTTCACACAATGACTGTATTTTGTAGTAAAACTGACAAGAAGTCAGTGTATGTGAATCACATGAACCAATATGAGTTTCTCTTCACCCAGCGACATCAGTGTCCATGCACTATATACCATTATTTCACTACATATTGTAACATTGTGTGTGTGTCCCGGCAGGCCTACCTGATCGTGTGCGTGTGGAACTGCTACAGATATGTGAGTGGAAGAGGCACGGGGGTCCTGGTTTACCTCACAACTAACGACACCACAGTAAGTTACACTGAATAATACCCTTTTACTCCAGTCACGTTTCTATTCTTAGCTTCTCCCCTGCTTCTGGTTTATGTGTTGCACTCAGAGCAGCTTTATCATTTGTATTCCTGAGAGGTCAGAAGTTTATCATACTGTAAATCTATCATAACACACTGGCTGATCTACATTTTATATCATAGCTTATTTCCAAAGAAAGCGAAGCCTTCAGAGCCTGATGGAAATGTGACACCCGCCCTCCAGATCCCAGTTTTATAGTAATGCGTGGGACGTCCATCAAGCAGCCGTACGACTGTAAGGATGAATGCATGATGTTGGAGGAGGAAGGAAGTGTAGAGTTGGGCTGTAGTTGGTCTCTGCGTGGATGGGCCTTCATACTGGCAAACTCATTCATCTGGCCTTAACTACAGTACGCTCTCCTGGTGGATCTCTCTTTTTCTTCTCTCTTCCTTTTCTTCTCTCTATCTCTCTCTCTCACACACATCTCTACCTCTCCCTACGTCTCTCCTGCACGTGTCTGATATCCCTGACCTGGCCAGCTGGCATCTCCCCAATGTCTTCACCCACAGTTATTACCACAGAGGAGAAATACTGCTGCCAAACATGGACCCCAGGGGGCCTGCGTTTCCTCTCAGGCATCTGCTCGGACGGCTCTTGAGAGAACCATGATTTTATTACGGGGCGTTACATTATCAATGATCAGGTGTCAGGTTGTCACCCCAATGTAATAACAGCATACTTAGCTGTCTATAGTTAAAGGACAATGCTCGTTTTTGACAACCTGGACCTTATTTACGACATATTATAAGACGTTTGACTCACCGAGATCACTTTGGTGTAGTTCGGAGGCCTGTAGAAGAAATTTAAAATCCAGCGCGAGCCAGTATATCCATGTAATGGCGGTGGACGGGGCACTGAGAATGCAGTTTCTAAAAATCTATTTTCTGCCGTGAAACGGTTGTTTTTATCAATCTGTCTGGATGAATCACTAGTTGTGCTTACATAGAGCATGCCTGTTGTGGTTTTCACATGCCATGATCTTTAGAAACGTCTTTCGAAACGAAATAGCTTCCTCACTTGCTCCAGCACGCATTCGCACAGCGCGCAATCGTTGCTCCAGCACGCTGTGCGCATGCGACAGATTGATGAAAACAACCGTTTCGCGGCAGAAAATAGATTTTTAGAAACTGCATTCTCAGTGCCCCCATCACCGCCATTACATGGATATACTGGCTCGCGCTGGATTTTAAATTTCTTCTACAGGCCTCCGAACTACACCAAAGTGATCTCGGTGAGTCAAACGTCTTATAATATGTCGTAAATAAGGTCCAGGTTGTCAAAAACGAGCATTGTCCTTTAATGACCTCTCATGCAGAGAAACGGAACTAAAAGTATCAACAGTCCATGTTTCAACTGACTCTACAGCAAGAGCAGCGCGTGACAGCCTGTGTGCTCGTCTGCTGACAGCTTTATGAACACTGAGAGGAATGACGTGTTGTTGGTGTCTGGAGGGGACTGAGAGAGGGATAGACGGAGAGGACAAAAAGAGATATAGAGGGATAATTAGAGAGAGAGAGCCAGAGAAGAAGGACAGAGAGTGAAATAGATAGGGAGTAAGGAGAGAGAGACAGAGAGAGAGAGAGAGAGCTGTGTGCTTGAGTGTCACTTCCAGAGCAGCTGATGTGTGAAGCAGCAGAGTGGTAAAGAGAGGAGAGGAGGGAGGAAGCACGCTAGCGCTGATGTCATCAGTCAAGACCGTGGCAGGAAAACAACTCAGGGGCTTCTCAGTGAAACCCACCTGGGTTTGATAGGCGAGCGCTCCGTCACACAGCTGGACGGCAGGCTGTGGTGACTCCCCAGCAGACCCAGGTACTGCAGGGTGATGCAGGGGAGCATAGCCGGGGGATGTCCTCCGTATGAGCACCGAGGCTGGGGGGGCACATGAAACACGGGCCCCTACATCAGCTGTCTGGGGTCTGTTATCCAAGTTATTTTCTAACTATTAATAATTTTGAGAAAATGCCTTGGTACTTCTTAATCATCAGAGTAAGAGCTTTATTGAAGATCTTTTACAGAGCATAGCCTTTTATCCTATGCAGGACACAACCCAAACATGAATATGTAAATCTCTATTGACCAATGACCTGAAGGTCTACCAGAGAACAGGGCAGTCTTACAGGTCAATAGCTGACATGTTAGTGAGATTCCACAGGGCATAGTTTATGGTCCTGACCAACAAAATGCTAGATCTGAAAACTGCTCTCACAAGTTCCTCCTTCACACATGCCTACATGTTCTGGTTCTGCAGTTGTGACAGACTTGGTTTTGTTCAGCGTTGTGTTCTCTGTGTCGCTCGTTCCTTTGACCCATGTTAAGGGATGGTCCAGGGTGGGACAAGAACCCACGACCTTGCTCTTGCAAGTCGGATGTGCTAACCACTACGCCAAGAGAGCCATCCCTTTCAGCAGAGTCGTTAGCACATTGTACTAGGGGAGTGAGTTTATACTAGAGGAGTGAGTTTATACTAGGGGAGTGAGTTTATACTAGGGGAGTGAGTTTATACTAGAGGAGTGAGTTTATACTAGGGGAGTGAGTTTATACTAGGGGAGTGAGTTTATACTAGGGGAGTGAGTTTATACTAGAGGAGTGAGTTTATACTAGAGGAGTGAGTTTATACTAGGGGAGTGAGTTTATACTAGAGGAGTGAGTTTATACTAGGGGAGTGAGTTTATACTAGAGGAGTGAGTTTATACTAGGGGAGTGAGTTTATACTAGGGGAGTGAGTTTATACTAGGGGAGTGAGTTTATACTAGGGGAGCGAGTTTATACTAGAGGAGTGAGTTTATACTATAGGAGTGAGTTTATACTAGGGGAGTGAGTTTATACTAGAGGAGTGAGTTTATACTAGAGGAGTGAGTTTATACTATAGGAGTGAGTTTATACTAGGGGAGTGAGTTTATACTAGAGGAGTGAGTTTATACTAGAGGAGTGAGTTTATACTAGGGGAGTGAGTTTATACTAGAGGAGTGAGTTTATACTAGGGGAGTGAGTTTATACTAGAGGAGTGAGTTTATACTAGGGGAGTGAGTTTATACTAGGGGAGTGAGTTTATACTAGGGGAGTGAGTTTATACTAGAGGAGTGAGTTTATACTAGAGGAGTGAGTTTATACTAGGGGAGTGAGTTTATACTAGGGGAGTGAGTTTATACTAGAGGAGTGAGTTTATACTAGGGGAGTGAA
Source organism: Borostomias antarcticus (assembly GCF_949987555.1). Classification (NCBI taxonomy): domain Eukaryota; kingdom Metazoa; phylum Chordata; class Actinopteri; order Stomiiformes; family Stomiidae; genus Borostomias; species Borostomias antarcticus. Next base: position 28,611,124 of record NC_140243.1, read on the forward strand.
TTTATACTAGGGGAGTGAGTTTATACTAGGGGAGTGAGTTTATACTAGAGGAGTGAGTTTATACTAGGGGAGTGAGTTTATGAGTTTATACTAGGGGAGTGAGTTTATACTAGGGGAGCGAGTTTATACTAGGGGAGTGAGTTTATACTAGAGGAGCGAGTTTATACTAGAGGAGCGAGTTTATACTAGGGGAGTGAGTTTATACTAGAGGAGTGAGTTTATACTATAGGAGTGAGTTTATACTAGGGGAGTGAGTTTATACTAGAGGAGTGAGTTTATACTAGAGGAGTGAGTTTATACTATAGGAGTGAGTTTATACTAGGGGAGTGAGTTTATACTAGAGGAGTGAGTTTATACTAGAGGAGTGAGTTTATACTAGGGGAGTGAGTTTATACTAGAGGAGTGAGTTTATACTAGGGGAGTGAGTTTATACTAGGGGAGTGAGTTTATACTAGAGGAGTGAGTTTATACTAGGGGAGTGAGTTTATACTAGAGGAGCGAGTTTATACTAGAGGAGTGAGTTTATACTAGGGGAGTGAGTTTATACTAGAGGAGTGAGTTTATACTAGAGGAGTGAGTTTATACTAGGGGAGTGAGTTTATACTAGAGGAGTGAGTTTATACTAGGGGAGTGAGTTTATACTAGAGGAGTGAGTTTATACTAGAGGAGTGAGTTTATACTAGAGGAGTGAGTTTATACTAGGGGAGTGAGTTTATACTAGAGGAGTGAGTTTATACTAGAGGAGTGAGTTTATACTAGGGGAGTGAGTTTATACTAGAGGAGTGAGTTTATACTAGAGGAGTGAGTTTATACTAGGGGAGTGAGTTTATACTAGGGGAGTGAGTTTATACTAGAGGAGTGAGTTTATACTAGGGGAGTGAGTTTATACTAGAGGAGTGAGTTTATACTAGGGGAGTGAGTTTATACTAGGGGAGTGAGTTTATACTAGAGGAGTGAGTTTATACTAGGGGAGTGAGTTTATACTAGAGGAGTGAGTTTATACTAGGGGAGTGAGTTTATACTAGAGGAGTGAGTTTATACTAGAGGAGTGAGTTTATTCTAGGGGAGTGAGTTTATACTAGAGGAGTGAGTTTATACTAGGGGAGTGAGTTTATACTAGAGGAGTGAGTTTATACTAGAGGAGTGAGTTTATACTAGAGGAGTGAGTTTATTCTAGGGGAGTGAGTTTATACTAGAGGAGTGAGTTTATACTCAGCTTGGGTGGTCTACAGGAAGTACTCTGAAAAACAGAGAGGGCCTACAGGGTGTCTGTCTGGCTGGCTGTCTGTCTGTCTGGCTGGCTGGCTGTCTGGCTGTCTGGCTGTCTTGCTGTCTGTCTGTCTGTCTGGCTGGCTGGCTGTCTGGCTGTCTGTCTGTCTGTCTGTCTGTCTGTCTGTCTGGCTGTCTGTCTGTCTGGCTGTCTTGCTGTCTGTCTGGCTGGCTGTCTGGCTGTCTGCCTGGCTGTCTGTCTGTCTGTCTGTCTGTCTGTCTGTCTGTCTGTCTGTCTGTCTGTCTGTCTGTCTGGCTGTCTGGCTGTCTGTCTGGCTGTCTGGCTGTCTGGCTGTCTGTCTGGCTGTCTGGCTGGCTGTCTGGCTGTCTGTCTGGCTGTCTGTCTGGCTGGCTGTCTGGCTGTCTGGCTGGCTGTCTGGCTGTCTGTCTGCTGTCTGGCTGTCTGTCTGGCTGGCTGTCTGGCTGGCATGCATCTGAGATACCAGGAATGCAGCATGACTGTTTCCCACAGCTGAGAGAGACAGAGAGAGAGAGAGAGAGAGAGAGAGAGAGAGAGACAGAGAGAGGGAGAAAGAGATAGAGAGAGAGAGACAGAGGGAGAGAGAGAGAGAGAGAGAGAGAGACAGAGAGAGAGACAGAGAGAGACAGAGAGAGACAGAGAGAGAGAGAGAGAGTGAGACAGAGAGAGAGAGAGACAGAGAGACAGAGAGAGAGAGAGAGAGAGAGAGAGACAGAGAGAGAGACAGAGAGATAGAGATAGAGAGAGAGAGAGAGTGAGACAGAGAGAGACAGAGAGAGAGACAGAGAGAGTGAGACAGAGAGAGAGACAGAGAGAGAGAGAGAGAGAGAGACAGAGAGAGAGAGAGAGAGAGAGAGAGAGACAGAGAGAGAGAGAGAGAGAGAGAGACAGAGAGAGAGAGACAGAGAGAGAGAGAGAGAGA
>NC_140243.1:28613494-28633494 GCF_949987555.1 Borostomias antarcticus
CTATTTCTACTACTATGTGGAATATGAACAATACATGTATGTATTCACTGTCACTTGAGTGTCAGAAAATATATAAGGCATTTCTATCTCTGGTAAGGAACAAGCCGTTGTGTTATGTGAGACTGGAGAATGTTGTTGTCACCATGGCGGATTGTTTTCCTGATCTCTCTGTGTTCTGACAGGTGCTGCTCCCCCCCTATGACGACAGCATGGCTGTTCCATCCAAGCTGCTCCCCCCCTATGACGACAGCATGGCTGTTCCATCCAAGCTGCCCCCCCCCCTCACTACAGCATAAAGCTCTCACCGGCTGGACCACACTGGACCCTGCTGTTACTACAACCTGACAACCTCCCTCTGTATCACTGTACACACACACACTCACACATACACACACGTTCACACACACTCACACATACACACACGTTCACACACACTCACACACACACACACACACACACACGTTCACACACACACACACACACACACACACACACACACACACACACACACACATACACACACGTTCACACACACACACACACACACACACACATGTTATCCACTCCTCTAATCAATCAGTGTGTCTATTTTGTTCCTGTGATGTTCATCATTGGACTGTTTGAGTTACTTGTTATTTGCACTGATCTCCTGTTGAACGGTAGAACGGAGGAAATAACATGGGATTATAAAGGTGGGAGATGCAATATAAAAGCGAGTCTCAGAGCTCATATATTTTTATTACTTTTGTATAAACTGTACTTGTACCTCTACTATATCAGTCTTCATTCTACTCAAATTAACATGCACAGTTAATAGCATATTAAGCAAGTATCCTGCTGTCCAACATAATGTCCTAAATTCCAAATGTCTGTGTTTATTGTGTTCATGATCCTCGTTGGATTGCCTTTTCACTATCCCCCTTTCTGATAGGCTGCACTTAAGAGATGATGTACCAAGTGTTGCATCGATTGGACGGATTCCAAAGAATCACACCTGCTTGTAGTCTGACATGACAGAGGGGCAGAATGTACCAATCACCCATTTACTCATACTTTATTGGTAGTGTGTTTGAGCGTGTGCAAAAACAATAGTGTTCAGTTAAAGTCTTCTTACTCTCGGTCAGATTTGTAATGACTTGTGGAAGTGATTTTTTCTGTGGAACCACTGAGGAGAAACGAGTCAGGTTTTTTCAATCAAGCAAACGTCTGCTCTCTGTGTGAACAGAGCTCTGAGCTCTGCCAGACTAGGATTGGCCAGCTGCTCCCCGAAAGAAGAACTTGGCGCCCTCTCTGGACAACAATCAAGACCCAACTGTCTGCTGATGTATAAAAACTATAGTTTTATTTGTCTATTAAAAATACATTTCATTGATAGACTTTGTGTTGGTGTGTTATTTTGAAGTCACTGGAGGACTGTGTGTATGTTATTACCATGGGTGAATGGTTCTATATATATATAATGGTTATATACTGCGTGTGTGTAGTTACTGTACTGGTGTTCAGGTTTAGGTCAAGGTATTTTCTGAATAGTTGCGGTCATGCGCAACGGTTATGACTTCCAAAATGGCTGCTGTTTCCCTTACTTGAATACTGTAAGCCTATAGTATCTGACCATTAGTGAGACAATACAAATATATTTTACAGTTTTGTGGAAAAAAATAGTTGGTGAGTTATAAGGAAGGTTTCACAACCCTGCATGTATGGAAAGATGAACCGCATTGTGTTTGACTGTCACATGTAGTCCCCTGTAAGACCCTAATGTCACCAATGATTGGCTGCTCAGGTAAAGATGCTCTGATGTTGTTTGAGATCATAAAACAAATCATACTGTACAAATACAAAGATCTGGGGTTCCCTCAACAGCATGACTCAGACCAGAGGCCTCCCACAGACTGGAGAGAGTGAAGAGAGAGCAGCTAGGGGATGGAGGAGAGGAGGTGTGGAACCGTGGCCAGACAGTCTACAGCATGTGCCTGGAGAGAGAGAGAGAGAGAGAGAGAGAGAGAGAGAGAGAGAGAGAGAGAGCTGAAGTGTATCAGCATATCCAGACCTGTCCTCTCCCGTTGCAGACCTCCACTACCAGGTGGACCTACACACTAGTGTTTTCTGCTTGGATATATTGATTAACAGGCTCTACGTCTCTTAAGGTAAGAGATATTTTCCTGACTGATGAAATTGTGTTATCTCATTACTCAAAAAAAAAAAAAAAATTTAAACAACTGTTACTTTTTAATTTGCAGAAATTCAATCTATTTGTCATCTGCAAAAACTTGATATGATTGAGTGTGAGTGCAGATGGTCTGCCTAGTTGCAAATTAAGAATTATAGCACTGAACACCTGTTTCACAGTTTGTTTACAAGAAGATCACCTTTGGCATCATGAGGCTGCAGCAGCATGAAAAGTGATCAGAGATTCAATGTTTACACCAGAAAACAGCAGCAATATGACACTGTCTGTTGAACCAGAACTCTGTCAGATTCTAGAATGTGATAGATTATTAACATATTAGACTGATATTATTAACATATAAGACTGATATTATTAACATATTAGACTGATATTATTAACATATTAGACTGATATTATTAACATATTAGACTGATATTATTAACATATTAGACTGATATTATTAACATATTAGACTGATATTATTAACATATTAGACTGATATTATTAATATATTAGACTGATTCCTCTTCATTGAGATGGCTGCTTGACACATGTGGACACGTGTCCCTGTGCTTAGTTGGGTGCATTATTCTTGACACGTGGCAATGAGAAAAGGGAGTGAAAAGGAAGTTTCGGGAGAAAGGTTGACTTTCCAGATGTTTCTCCAAGGCTGAGAATTGCACTGTTGTTTATGAACTTTATTGCATGTGACTACATCGTGATTGCTGTTGCTTTACTGTCACAGATGTAGACGATACTTCAGACAACCATTCTAGGTCTTTAATCTTAATCTTAAATGTTCAGAGAGATGCCAGTCACACAATGTTGCATGTGACCCCTGCCAGCTCCAGGTCACAGCAGTTGTGTGAACATGCTCACTGTTCTGTTCATAGACATGTGAACAGATTGCAGCACTTGTCATCATCAGTAGTGTTTTCAGAGCAGTGGTGGAACACAGACATGGGTCAGGGTTCTAGAACATTCAGTTTGGCCTGCACGGAACACTGCGCAGTATTCTAGAACCTTGATTCACCCTGCACAAGCACATCTCCCTGAACACCATTCTGCCTGAACATTCTTCAGAGTTCTCGAACCCCGGAAGAGGGCGGAGTGGAGTCAGAGGGCTTCTGGCTGCCTGTGTGTGATGTGGTTGTACATGTCCTCAGAGGCTCTGTGGGCAGTGCAGTAACAGATGGCTCCCCGGAGAACCGCGAGAGGAACAGCCCGAGGCAAATTAAAAACATTGTTTTAATCACCTGACCACCTGTGCTCCAAAACATCAGAAACTCTCCACGCAGGCAGACTGTGTTTTCACTACATTAGATGCCATATGGAAAAACTCTCAGGGAGCCCTAGTGGTGTTGTTTTCTGTTCAGAGAGAGACATTGATAGCCTATCACATCATGGTACTGGTTGTGTTCTGAGGCTCTGCTTGGGCTCTGTGGACGCGAAATGATCATTATCCTGGGTCAGAGAGGCGGAATCTGAAAGGATCATTATCCTGGGTCAGAGAGGCGGAATCTGAAGCTTGGGTTTGCAAGCAGGATGTGAAAGTGCTCCCCCTCTGAATGGCTGATTGACTGCTAGAACATCGTTCTCTGAATGGCTGATTGACTGCTCGAACATCGTTCTCTGAATGGCTGATTGACTGCTAGAACATAGTTCTCTGAATGGCTGATTGACTGCTAGATCATCGTTCTCGGTGGCTGTCAGTGTGAGATTCTCTCATCAGGTCCTGGGCGCTGACTTGGCGGTGTGTGTTGTTATGTTATGTTATGTTATTTTTATTTATAATGCGCACCCCAACCAACTGTTATATCAGCCCGGGGCGCAGCCCAGGTACAAAGGGAGACAAACAAAAACAAAGGACTGCAAACGAACAGATTAACAAGAAACGCCAGGAATTGGAGAGTGGCTGGCTGCCGTCGGGCGTAGCGCCGCCATCATGCTTCCTAACAAAGCGCTTCACAATACAAATAACTGAGAAAAAGGAAGAAAGAGCGACATACAAAATGCAATACGACAATTACGACATACAAAATACAGTACAAGGCAATTACAATGAGAGGGAAAGGGGGGGGGGGGTGCGTGTTTGTGTGTGTGTGTTTCTGAGTCCGTGAGTTCAGTCCATGTGTGTGTGTGTGTGTATGCCTGAAGGCCTCTGGCTGAGGAGACTCGGACGGAATGTCTTAGCGATAACTGTGTTGTTGTTTTTGTGTCTCTGAGCGGCTGTGTGTCTCTCCTGGTCAGGATGAGGACCCTGGCCCTCGGCCTCTTCTGCCTGCTGTGCTGTGATGCAGCCCGGGTGGAGGGCAGAGACAGACGCCGCCCCAAGCCCAGCGCGCTCCGAGGACGCAATGACTCTGCAACGGTCAGCGACAACTCAGTGGGTAAGAGGAACATGGGAGAATTAGGAGGATAGGACAGTTTCTTGTGTGTGTGTGTGTGTGTGTGTGTGTGTTTGTATCTGTCTGTCTGTACAAAGCTCCACTAACAGACCCGTTTCCCGCGCCTCTCTGCCAGAGAGCCCGTGCAAAGGGAAGCCCCTGGACTTCGTCTTCATCATCGACAGCTCGCGCAGCGTGCACCCCCACGACTACGAGAAGGTCAAGGTGTTCATCGCCGACATCGTGCGCTTCCTGGACGTGGGTGCGGACGCCACGCGCGTGGGGCTGCTGCAGTACGGCAGCGTGGTCCAGAACCACTTCTCCCTCGGCACCTACAGCAGCAACGCCCAAGTGGAGGCCGCCGTGCGCGGCATGGAGCACCTGGCGTCCGGGACCATGACCGGCCTCGCCATCCAGTACGCCATGGAGACGGCCTTCTCCGAGGCAGAGGGGGCGCGGCCCGCGGACCTGCACATCCCGCGGATCGCCATGGTGGTGACGGACGGCCGGCCGCAGGACACGGTGGAGGAGGTGGCGGCGGAGGCGCGGCAGGCGGGCATTCAGATCTTCGCCATCGGCGTGGGCAGGGTGGACATGAGCACGCTGAGGGCCATCAGCAGCGAGCCGCACTCTGAACACGTCCACCTGGTGGCCAACTTCAGCCAGGTAGAGACGCTCATCTCAGTCTTCCAGTCCAAGCTGTGTGGAGGTGAGTCTCCTCCTCGGTCTCCTCTCCTTCATCCTGTCTTCTATTCTCCATCCTCTGCCCCCCTCCTAAGTTCTTGTATCTCGTCACCACAATTCTGGCATGCTCAGATGTGTGTGTGTGTGTGTGTGTGTGTGTGTGTGTGTGTGTGTGTGTGTGTGTGTTAGATACAGACACATGCTCAGTGGTGGACCATCAGTGTGAGCACATCTGCGTAAGCACCCCTGTCGCCTACATGTGCCGCTGCAGAAAGGGCTACACCCTCAACCCAGATCGGAAGACATGCAAAGGTCAGTTCACTGATGACTGGGTGATAAGATCTATAGGACGGTGATGCCCTGATGGTGGCATGCTGCAGGAACGGGCATCCTGAAACCTGACCATTTATGTTAGATTATAGAATTGGTGGGAATATTTGGGCTTATAAGTACTGGTGGAATAGTGAACAGTGGCCAGCCATCAGCAGTGAACCCTGTCTCTGCCCTGGTTCTCCTAGCTGAAGATATGTGTGCGGTAGTGGACCATGGCTGTGCCCACATCTGTGCTAACCTGCCTGAGGCCAGGTATGAATGTCGCTGCCAGCCTGGTTACGATCTCAACCAGGACCTCAAGACGTGCCGGAGTGAGCACTGCGCAACCTTCTTTATATGTTAACTTTCTGTCTCTCTGTCTATCCTTCTCTCTCTCTCTCTGTCTCTCTCTGTCTCTCTCTCTGTCTCTCTCTGTCTCTGTCTCTGTCTCACTCTCTCTCTCTCTCTCTCTCTCTCTCTCTCTCTCTCTCTCTCTCTCTCTCTATCTCTATCTCTCTGTCTCTCTCTCTCTCTCTGTCTCACTCTCTCTCTCTGTCTCACTCTCTCTCTCTGTCTCTCTCTCTCTCTCTCTCTCTCTGTCTCTCTCTGTCTCTCTCTGTCTCACTCTCTCTCTCTCTCTCTCTCTCTATCTCTATCTCTCTGTCTCTCTCTCTCTCTCTCTCTGTCTCACTCTCTCTCTCTGTCTCACTCTCTCTCTCTGTCTCACTCTCTCTCTCTGTCTCACTCTCTCTCTCTTTCTCTCTCTGTCTCACTCTCTCTCTCTCTCTCTCTCTCTCTCTCTCTCTCTCTCTCTCCTCTCTCTATTATTCCTGATTCACTGTGCAGAACCTTTTTGATCAGGTAATCAAACCCCACCATCCATGGACATTTGTCATAGCAATGTAACCATACCTGACTAGTACTATGCACAAGCACAGCTTTGAAAGGCTACAATCCCCCAGAGCATCCCAGTCAAAACCCAGTATTATTTGAGTGAGGTCTGCCTGTCCACCTCCACATGTTCCGCCTCTCGGTGGAAGCGAAGGAGGGTCAAGTGGGAGAGATTTCTTGGAAGTGGGCTTTTCCAATGGTCTAACCAGCTGTTGAGATATAGGGGAGTGTGTATTCAGAGTGACCAATGGTCTAACCAGCTGTTGAGATAAAGGGGAGTGTGTATTCAGAGTGACCAATGGTCTAACCAGCTGTTGAGATATAGGAGAGTGTGTATTCAGAGTGTCAGAATGCAGGGAATCCATTAACCAAAAGTGATAGTTTGATCCATTGAGAGGATTTGCCGCCTTTGTTACTATACTAATTAATTCAATGTATTATTATTATTATTATTATTATTATTATTATTATTATTATTATTATATGTACTGTACAGCTTGCCTCTCATTGCCGGTGGTGAATGATGCAGCTTGGACTGGTTCCTGTACCTGGCAGAGATGTTAAAATACACGCCAGGGGAAAACAGTTCAATCTGTTCTTCCAATTATCCTCCATATTTGGTCAGTGGACACCGGATCCCCTGATAAAAAACACCATGTCTTTTCTTTCGCTGTATTTTTTTTAATCATTGGATGCTATCTCACTGAACTAACCTCAGGATTATGGAAAATGACTGTACTGACTTGGGGTATGATTCTACTGCCTTTTCTGCACTCTGATGTTCTGATGACTGTCTAATGCTTCACAGAGATAGACCAGTGTGCTCTGGGCACCCACGGCTGTGAACATGAGTGTGTGAACACTGAGGACTCGTTCCAGTGTAAATGCAGGAAGGGCTATACACTCCAACCGGATGGTAAAACCTGCAAGAGTAAGTTCATGTCTCACTAGCTGTGTATAGCAGTAGCTATAATTATTAGTATAATAATAATAACAACAACAATAATAATAATAAGTATTATTGTTATTATTATTGTTGTTATTGTTATTGTTGTTATTATTGTTGTTATTATATGTACTGTACAGCTTACCTCTCATTGCCGGTGGTGAATGATGCAGCTTGGACTGGTTTCTGTACCTGGCAGAGATGTTAAAATACAGCACAAAGTGCAGCCCTGGCGGAAGCCAACCCCCACCAGAAAGAATAACAACTTACTGCCGAGGACACAGACAGCTCTCGCTCTGGGTGTACAGGGATTTGATGGCCCTAAGTAGGGACCCCCTCACCCCATACTCCCGCATAACCCTCCACAAGACCTCTCGAGGGACCCCACCATAAGCCTTTTCCAAATCCACAAAACACATGTAGACAGGTTGGGCAAACTCTCAAGCCCCCTCCAAGATCCTTGCGAGAGTGAAGAGCTGGTCGTTGGTTCCATGACCAGGACGGAATCCGCATTGTTCCTCTTCAATCTGAGGTTCAACTATCGGCCGGACCCTCCTTTCCAGCACCTTAGAATACACTTTCCCTGGGAGGCTGAGTAATATGATGCCTCTGTAATTGGCACACACCCTCTGGTCCCCTTTTTTGAATATTGGGACCACCACCCCAGTCTGCTACTCCTTTGGCACTGTCCCGGACTTCCAAACAATGTTAAAGAGGTGTGTAAGCCAAGACAGCCCCTCAACACCCAGCGCCTTCAGCATTTCTGGACGGATCTCATCAGTCCCTGGGGCTTTGCCAGTGTGGAGTTGTTTGACTACCTCAGTTAATTTTCCCAGCTTGTACACATTTTATATATACAAACATTCACACGACTCTTGGGATTCGTAAAATCTAAAAAGCTATGTATACAAGATGTATATCTTTCACTGCGTAACAGTTTGAATGACGACTCCTCCCCCCCTCCATTGAAAACAATGGAGCCACGCTCTAAATTGATACAGAAAATGACAGAATCAGTGTTGAGTTTCTAACACTCCTACACTTCTGAAGACCGAAGGACATATTATACATGGAAATGTTCGTGTGATTGTCTGGACTTTCCAGAAGTAAATAGTTGAGCTATGCTATGTATACTTTTCGCCGTTTGCCAATTTAAACCACGACACCCCCCCCCCACCCTTCTCACTCAACCGAGAGGAAAGCTGCCAAATATACCTTGTGGACTTGGGCGTTTCACGTTGCAAGGCTGGGCGTAGCACAGTGGATAGCGCGTCGACCTTGCAAGCACCAGGTGGGGAGTTTGAATCTCGTTCAACCATATGTCTGATTTGGAAGATTCTTGTACCAATGGATTCCTTGTCTCAAGTCGAGTTTAAAACAGCAGTCGTTGTCCGCATGAGCCCCACAACACTGCTTTATTGGGGGCCAAGCAGCGAAGCTGCATAGGCACCCTAAGTGATTCTACGTTTTTAGGGGCCAGGCAGCGTAGCTGCCGGAACCCTATTGTATTTGCCTATATTATTATTATTATTCTCCATCTTCCACTGAAGTCTAACTTCCCGTGGACAAAAAATCACCAAAATTTGCACATAGCTCCAGTACTATACCCAAAGTCCTCACCCTGCATTGTAGGTCAATAAACCTCAAGGTGGCGCTACAGCAACAGTCTAAAGTTTAAAACTTTAAAAAATCATAACAAATCAGCCATAGGTGCTATCACTGTAAAACCACCACGTGAATATAGTCCCAATTGAGACAAAACTGTCATATGCTTTGACCTTGCAGGAATTTTGAAGTCCATCACTCTGATTTCTTCCTAAACTGTAAAACCTATCAAACCTATCTCCTCCCACATTTTTTGTTCAATTGACACCAAAATTGATCTACTGTATCGTCAGACTGTCCTTACCAAACTATCCTCACAGATTTTTGAAATATGAAAAATTGAGCCCACAGCACATCAAAAAGTTTTACTGTTAACAATTCTGTATACAGTTCCTATTAATTCTCGCCAAATCAATGTCTGATCATCCTCATAAAAAGTGACAACATTGGCCACATATCCAAGATGTAGTATAATTTTTTTCAGAATTTTGTCTCAAAAATTGAATTTTTTAAAATATGTTTAATTCTGTCCTCTGAAACCAACACTTCATACAAAGAAAACTGCGTTACCCACAATCCAACGCAAGCTCCACGAATCTGAGACATCGCTGTTGGCAACCCTACCCAACCCCCGCCGAGGATTACAATGACTAAATCGATTGATTGGCTACTGACTGAGCACACAGCTGCTGAAGTCAATGTTCAAATATGAAGAAAAGCAAACAAAACCTGTAAAGATTAATAAACATATCTCATCCCACATTTTTCAATCAATTAACACCAAACTTGCTACACTGGATCTTCAGACTGTAATTCACAAACTCATTGACCAGATTATTGAATTATCAAAATCGAGCTTACAATGCATCAAAAGGTTTTACAAATGTTTTACTATACCATATGAATGTACAAAATGAACATTGGAATGTCAACTTTCTTGTTGTCTTCCTATTCTCTCGCTTATTGCTCCTAAACTTGTTGGAAATTGCCCGGCCCCGCCTCATCGCTGCGTAGCAGCTTTAATCTTGTTCTTGTTCTTCTTCTTCTTATTATTATTCCGCAATGGGAGTCTATGGCAGCCCATAGAACCATATGGTAAAAAGTTGTGAAAATTTGAGGCGCCACCGGTGGCTCACCGGGTTAAGGCGCATACCACAGCGGCTTGGGTTCGAATCCGGCCTGGGCCATGTGCTGCATGTCTCCCCCCCCCTCTCTCTCTCTCTCTCTCTCCTGCATTTCCTGTCTATAATCTTCACTGTCCTATCTAATAAAGCAGAAATGCCATAAACAAATCTTTAAAACAAACAAAAGTTGTGAAAATGTATTTTTATTATTATTATTATTATTATTATTATTATTATTATTATTATTATTATTATATGTACTGTACAGCTTGCCTCTCATTGCCGGTGGTGAATGATGCAGCTTGGACTGGTTTCTGTACCTGGCAGAGATGTTAAAATACACGCCAGGGGAAAACAGTTCAATCTGTTCTTCCAATTATCCTCCATATTTGGTCAGTGGACACCCCCTGATAAAAACCACCATGTCTTTTCTTTCGCTGTATTTTTTTAATCATTGGATGCTATCTCACTGAACTAACCTCAGGATTATGGAAAATGACTGTACTGACTTGGGGTATGATTCTACTGCCTTTTCTGCACTCTGATGTTCTATGTACTGTCTAATGCTTCACAGAGATAGACCAGTGTTCTCTGGGCACCCACGGCTGTGAACATGAGTGTGTGAACACTGAGGACTCGTTCCAGTGTAAATGCAGGAAAGGCTTTACACTCAGACCAGATCTTAAAACCTGCAAGAGTAAGTTCATGTCTCACTAGCTGTGTTGCGTGTTGCATCTGGAAACATAATTTAGGTCTATTTGGCCGCACTAATCATCTGTATTGATAATCGGTCATTGATCATCACTGAAATGGTTGAGAGATGAAGGAACACAAATTGATGCATCCAGATGCCTCTCAAACTTTCATTTAACGAACTGCAGCTGATATGCAACAACAATGTTAACAGTTAGTTAGTTGAGTGTTTGTTGCTGCTTAGTTGTGCATCTATAGGGCCATTCTAAATTCAGTTGTTTCCCAGAGTACTGTCTCTTCAAATATCTGCCTAGCTGCCTGTTCTGACCCCACCCACTTGCGTAGTTCGAACAGGGATGTGAGGTCAGCGTTAATCTCGCTGCTCCAATCCAGACCCTGTTTTTTCCCCTGGATTAAGAGGCCTATTCTGTGCTGACTGATTGCCAGATGTGTATTTATGCACAGTGCAGAAAACCATTGTCACAGCATTTGTTTCATCCTCTGATTCATAAGGCCTGATACAGAGATCTTGTTTGGATTTGCGTTAGAATAGGCTACAGTACATACTCAGATGAATGTGTATTATTATTCTGGACAGTCGAATGTAAACCCTCTGATCAAACCTCATGTATCAAGCACAGAACATAATGCCACACAAAAAAAAGTTTGTTTGTTTGTTTTTTTAGAAGCGGTTGTATGTCTACAAACACTTCTACCCCTCTAAAGACATTAACTCTCCATTCATAGGCTACTGCTCTCTGGGCCATTCTCAACAAGGCCATCAATACAGTATCTCTAAGTTGTCTCAAACGACTTCCATTACCTGATTCATAAACATCTCACTTGAAAGTACTGCATCTGAAGTGTCTATAAAGCTCCTTGTCAAACCTGAATAGCTGTCCTTAACGCGCCTCCCCCCTCCGCCCCCCTCCTCCCCTGACCCAGGCCTTGACCTGTGCCAGACGGTGGACCATGGTTGTGAGCACCTGTGTGTCAGCACTCCCGACTCCTACACCTGCGAGTGCTTCCAAGGATTCACACTGGAGGACAACGGCAAGACCTGCAAAAGTAATCCCAACTAACTGCTGCTACTGTGTGGAGTGCTAATGATGTCGTATGTTTGGGGCAGGTTTGGCAGGTGAAGCCCTTATTGAGTTACTCTGTTCAAAGTCTGCGAGCGTCCAAGAATAGACGTATTGTAACCTATTCCAGCAAAACTCTCCATTTCTGTATTGGCTCCAAGTTTGATAAGATATAGCCCTCTATGGTAGGTAGGTAGGTAGGTAGGTAGGTAGGTAGGTAGGTAGGTAGGGAGGTAGGTAGGTAGGTAGGTAGGTAGGTAGGTAGGTAGGTAGGTAGGTAGGTAGGTGGTTAGGTAGGTAGGTAGGTAGGTAGGTAGGTGGTTAGGTAGGTAGGTAGGTAGGTAGGTAGGTAGGTAGGTAGGTAGGTGGTTAGGTAGGTAGGTAGGTAGGTAGGTAGGTAGGTGGGTGGGTAGGTAGGTAGGTAGGTAGGTAGGTAGGTAGGTGGGTGGGTAGGTAGGTAGGTAGGTAGGTAGGTAGGTAGGTAGGTGGGTGGGTAGGTAGGTAGGTAGGTAGGTAGGTAGGTAGGTAGGTAGGTAGGTAGGTAGGTAGGTAGGTAGGTGGTTAGGTAGGTAGGTAGGTAGGTAGGTGGGTGGGTAGGTAGGTAGGTAGGTAGGTAGGTAGGTAGGTAGGTAGGTAGGTAGGTAGGTAGGTAGGTAGGTAGGTAGGTAGGTAGGTAGGTAAGTAAAAGTGTATTTGTATAGCACCCCTCTCAGCACAAATGCTTCACATAAGGTGCAGGTAAAAAAAAAAGTGCATTGTAAAATAAATAACATACAACAAGTATACAAAAAGTGGCCAATTTCAAAGGCCCCTATACTATAATAAAACAAAGAAAGACCCAGCAGGACCTACAAGTATGACATCAGCAGCAGTGCTCAAACGCCTGCCTGAACAGATACATTTCCAGGTGCCCCTTAAACATATTTATTGTCCCTGCGGATTTCAAATCCAGGGGGAACGAGTTCCATAGTTTTGGGGCAACTGCCCCAAATGCCCGGTCCTCTTTGGTTTTTAGTCGGGTCCGGGGGACTGCCAGGAGACCTTGGTCAGAAGACCTCAGAGACCGGGTGGCTTGATGTGGTGGGATCAGTTCACAGATGTATGCGGGGGCTAAGCCATTGAGTGCTTTGAATGTGGTCAACAGGATCTTGAACTGGGTCCTGTAGTGTACCGGTAACCAGTGTAGGGAGGCTAGGATGGGGCTGATATAGCAGGATGTTTTGGGCCTGGTGAGTAAAACAGTGTAGGGAGGCTAGGATGGGGCTGATATAGCAGGATGTTTTGGGCCTGGTGAGTAAAACAGTGTAGGGAGGCTAGGATGGGGCTGATATAGCAGGATGTTTTGGGCCTGGTGAGTAAAACAGTGTAGGGAGGCTAGGATGGGGCTGATATAGCAGGATGTTTTGGGCCTGGTGAGTAAAACAGTGTAGGGAGGCGAGGATGGGGGTGATAAGGCAGGATGTTTTGGGCCTGGTGAGTAAAACAGTGTAGGGAGGCTAGGATGGGGCTGATATAGCAGGATGTTTTGGGCCTGGTGAGTAAAACAGTGTAGGGAGGCTAGGATGGGGCTGATATAGCAGGATGTTTTGGGCCTGGTGATTGAACAGTGCAGGGAGGCTAGGATGGGGCTGATATAGCAGGATGTTTTGGACCTGGTGAGTAAAACAGTGCAGGGAGGCTAGGATGGGGCTGATATAGCAGGATGTTTTGGACCTGGTGAGTAAACGGGAAGCAGCATTTTGAACCAGTTGTAGTCGGTGAGCCGAGGGTTTGCTAAGACAGTGAACAGCCATTTCGAGCTCAGTATGAGACACCACAGACCTGAGTTTGGAGATGTTTCTTAGGTGGAAAAAACAATTTTGGGACAGTGACACTATATGATTGTCCAGGTTTATCACCTGATCGAAAAACACCCCCAGATTTCTAATATGGGGGCGGACGTTCGTTGCAAGGGCCCCCAACAGGTGTTTTACCTGTGCTGCTGTCAGAAGCTGTGATTGGGACCTGTAGCACCCGATAATGTAATAATCAACCGATAATGTAATAACGCCTGATAATGTAATAAAAGTTTGACTTAAGTCCATCGAAAATGTAATAAAACCTGATAATGTAATAACTTAACCAATAATGTAATAAAATGTCCTGACTGATAATGTAATACAATTTTCCTGATAATGTAATACCTTATTACATTATTGGTCAAGTTATTACATTATCAGGTGGGTCTTTTTTTTTCAAAACTGGTAATGTAATACTTGACTGATAATGTAATAATTTAAAAAGTGAATGAATAATACTGTTAGGGTACTTTGTGGTATACTTTAGCGTACTTTGTGGTACTTGTGGTATACTTTGGTGTGTCTCATGATACATTGCAGTATACTTTGGGGTGCTTTGAGGTACTTTGTGGTATACTTTGGGGTACTCTGTGGTATACTTTTCAGTACTTTGCAGTACTTTGTGGTATACTTTGGGGTACACAGCAATACTTTGCAGTACTCTGCAGTATACTTTGGGGTACTTTGAGGTACTCTGCGGAATACTTTGAGGTACTTTGTGGTGTGCTTTGGAGTACTTTGCGGTACTTAGTGGTATACTTTGGGGTACTTTGTAGTACTTTGCAGTACTTTGCAGTACTTTGTGGTATACTTTGGGGTACTTTGAGGTACTTTGCGGTACTCCGCGGAATACTTTGAGGTACGTTGTGGTGTGCTTTGGAGTACTTTGCGGTACTAAGTGGTATACTTTGGGGTACTTTGTAGTACTTTGCAGTACTTTGTGGTATACTTGGGGTACACAGCCATTCTTTGCAGTACTCTGCAGTATACTTTGGGGTACTTTGAGGTACTTTGCGGTACTCTGCGGAATACTTTGAGGTACTTTGTGGTGTGCTTTGGAGTACTTTGCGGTACTTAGTGGTATACTTTGGGGTTCTTTGTAGTACTTTGCAGTACTTTGCAGTAAACTTTGGGTACTTTGCAGTATACTTTGGGGTACTTTGTGGTATACATTGAGGTACTACTTTGCTGTATACTTTGGGGTACTTTGCTGTATACTTCGGGGTACTTTGGTATTTTGCAATATTTTGCAGTACTTTGCGCTTTACTTTGGAGTACTTTGCGGTACTTTGTGGTATACTTTGGAGTACTTTGAGGTACTTTGTGGTATACTTTGGAGTACTTTGAGGTACTTGGTGATTAGTAGGGCCCTTCAAAAAGGGGTTCAGTATTTTATCTTAACCTATATAGTAGGAGACAGGATTTAATTTAAGACATAGATCTAATAATATGAATTGAAAGCAAAGTGTATGAGGCAAATTATGTGAGGCTGCTGTTCATCAACTATAGTTAAGAGCTGCTATCCATTGACTATATTTCAGATTGCAATACCATACCAACTTCTTATTAGCATGAACTACCCTTTATCCTCACATGTCACCTACCTCTCCAGAGCACATGAGACAAATGGATGGAAGTGAGGTCTGAAGATGTGTTTATGGGGAAAACCAATGAGGTGCACACAATAACTGACATTCAGTGCCACATTGCCCGTTTGTTTATACAAACATTTTATCATGTTATTCCAGTTTTTCGGATAGCCATAGATGTTTTAAAAATCATAATTGCACTAGCCTACACAGGCATTACATTAATGAGGACAGAATTAGTGAGGACAGAATTTAAGGTAGGCCTACTCTATAAATCCAGACAGTACCAGTACCTTCAGGCCAGATTTGTGGACAAGCCCATCCTGAAGCTAATCAAGGATGTCCAGACCAGACACCAGATTGATCTTGTAGATATGAATAGATGGAAAGTATGGTATAGCAAAGCCACATAAAGATATATTCCAATGGTGCCAGACATCTTCAGTAGATATTTCTGGCTTAAGCAGCTGACAGGGAAAGGTAGCAATGAAATAGCCAAACAAACAACCACATTTATATTAAACATGGTCCTCATACAGTAATCCAAAATGACCAAGGTGCTGAGGGAACTCATGCAGTAGCTTAAAGTAAAGATCAATGAAATTTCCCCTTATCATCCACAAAGTCAAAGAAAAGTAGAGAGTATGCATCGAATATTGCATAAAAATATGTTGTTTGATCTAGGGAACTTAGAGGGTGAAGGAGTAAACATAGCATATTCAAGTCAAAGTTTTATCGGTAACATGCAACATACCCTGACAATGAGCAGTGATGTTTCCACTAGCTGCTAAATATGTACACTAGGCAAAGTAAAAAGGAGAAACGTACTATACACACCAAACATATAAATATGTAAACCAAGTCCAAAATATAAAATATTTATTAATGGAATGAAATAAAATGAGCTGAGATGACATATGAAATTGGACAGTTCACCTAAATAGAGAAGTATACATATGGATCTAGAGAGAGTAAATGTATGTATATTCACGTTTATTTACAGAATGTAGATTTTTATAATCTAGCAGGTATAAATATACAGTGCTGTTGTGCAGAGTATAGTACTGAGTTAAGGACAGAGATGAGCAGAGTGTACTCATTCCGGATGTGGATGGTCTGAAGGTAGAAGCTTCTTCTGAGCCTCTGTGAGTTGATCTTCTTCAGTAGGCAGTACCTGAGCAGAGAGAAGAGGCTGTTGTCCGGGTGGCTGGGATGTTTCAACATTCTCCTGACCTTGGTCCTGCAGCGCCGTGTGATGTCCTGGAGGTGTGGGAGATATGTTCTGCTGACCAAACACTCTCTACAGTGACTTGTCCTGCATGGTGTTGCTTCCATAGCATGTTGGTAGTGTTGATGTTCTCAGTCAGACACCCTCTCAATCATGCATATACAGGAATGTTTGTTGTCCATGTCTGGAGATCTGTACATCAATATACTGTACTTGTAAATACACTGTCTCCACAGGGGTCCTACTGCTGTTCAGGCAATTGGCCGCTCCTGCTTCCTGCTAGTCCACTAGAATCACTTTCATCTTCCTGCTTCCTGCTGTAGTCCACTAGCATCTCCATTATCTTACTGACGTTCAGGTGGAGGTTGTTGTCCTGACAACATTTAGTTTGGCATGCCACCTCCTCCAAGTAGGCCTTCTCATTATTGTTGGAGATCAGGCCTACCGCAGCTGTGTCATCAGTGAATTGATAATTGAGCTGGAATTGTAGGTAACTATGCAGTCGTGTTTGTACAGAGGATATGAAACAGCCCAGTGTTGAAGGTGAGAGGGTGACTTTCTCCAGTGTTTAGGGTGAGAGAAGATGATGCCCACTCTCGCCCCCTGAGGTCTGCCCGTCAGGAAGTTGAGGATCCACCTGTGCAGGAAGGGTTTAATCTCCAATCTCCATCCTGCGTTTGGAGATGAGTATGGGGAGTTATGGTATTGCAATCTGAAATATAGTCGATGGACAGCAGCCTCACATAATTTGCCTCATACACTTTGCTTTCAATTCATAGAATTAAATCAGTTCCTGTCTCCTACTATATAGGCTAAGATAAAATACTGAACCCCTTTTTGAAGGGCCCTACTAATCACTAAGTATCTCAAAGTACTCCAAAGTATACCACAAAGTACTCCAAAGTATAGCGCAAAGTACTCCAAAGTATACAGCAAAGTACCCCAAAGTATACAGCAAAGTACCACAAAGTACCCCAAAGCATACTGAAAAGTACCTCTGTATACCACAAATTACCACACATTACTGCAAAGTATGGGTAAGTACCTCAATGTATACCACAAAGTACTTCAAAGTACTCCAAAGTATAACGCAAAGTACCCAAAGCTTACTGCAAAGTACTGCAGAGTACCGCAAAGTACTCCAAAGCAGACCACAAAGTACCTCAAAGTATTCCGCAAAGTACCGCAAAGTACTGCAAAGTACCCCAACGTTTACTGCAAACTACTGCAAAATATCAAAGTACCTCAAAGTACCCCAAAGTATACTGCAGAGTACTGCAAAATATTTGCTGTGTACCACAAAGTATACCACAAAGTACTGCAAAGTATACCACAGAGTACCCCAAAGTATACCACAAGTACCACAAAGTACTCCAAAGCACACCACAAAGTACCTCAAAGTATTCCGCAGAGTACCGCAAAGTACCTCAAAGTACCCCAAAGTATACTGCAGAGTACTGCAAAGTATTGCTGTGTACCCCAAAGTATACCACAAAGTACTGCAAAGTACTGCAAAGTACTACAAAGTACCCCAAAGTATACCACTAAGTTCCGCAAAGTACTCCAAAACACACCACAAAGTTCCTCAAAGTATTCCGCAGAGTACCTCAAAGTACCCCAAAGTATACTGCAGAGTACTGCAAAGTATTGCTGTGTACCCCAAAGTATACCACAAAGTACTGCAAAGTACTGCAAAGTATACCACAGAGTACCCCAAAGTATACCACAAAGTACCTCAAAGCACACCAAAGTATACTGCAAAGTATCATGAGACACATCAAATTATACCACAAGTACCACAGCGTACGCCAAATTATACCACAAAGTACCCTAACAGTATTATTCATTCACTTTTTAAATTATTACATTATCAGTAAAGTATAACATTACCAGTTTTGAAAAAAAAAGACCCACCTGATAATGTAATAACTTGACCAATAATGTAATAAGGTATTACATTATCAGAAAAATGGTATTACATTATCAGTCAGGACATTTTATTACATTATTGGTTAAGTTATTACATTATCAGGTTTTATTACATTTTCGATTGACTTAAGTCAAACTTTTATTACATTATCGGGCGTTATTACATTATCGGTTGATTATTACATTATCGGGTGCTACAGGACCTCTATATTATGACCTCTGTTTTAGACGCATTAAGCTGGAGAAAGCTGCTCGCCATCCAGCCCTCAATGGCAGACAGACAGTCCAATCAGATGTTGAGTTTATGCATCTTCTCAGGTTTAAAGGAGACATATAGCTGGATGTCATCAGCATAGCAGTGGTAGGACACACCCAACAATTGTGTGTGTGTGTGCGTGTGTGTGCGTGCGTGCGTGCGTGCGTGTGCGTGCGTGTGTGTGTGCGTGACAGAACAGACAGAGTGTGGGGACAGAGTGATGGATTTAGTGTTTGTCATCGACGGATCCAAGAGCCTGGGCCCATCCAACTTCCAGCTGGTCAAGCAGTTTGTCAACGGCATCGTGGACTCTCTGGAGGTGTCCGGCGCCGGGACACACGTGGGCCTGCTGCAGTACTCCACCAAGGTCCAGAGCGAGTTCACACTGGGCCAGTACACCACGGGCCAGGATGTGAACGAGGCCGTGTCCCGCATGCAGTACCTGGGCCGAGGCTCCATGACGGGGTCCGCTCTGCGTCACATGTTCGAGCACAGCTTCTCCGCCAAGGAGGGCGCCAGGCCGGACGTTCCCCACGTGTGCGTGGTGTTCACGGACGGGCGGTCCCAGGACGACGTCGCCAAATGGTCAGCCAAGGCCAAGGAATCCGGTAGGCCACCTTCACCTTCCAGACCAGACCAGCCAAGTCTTCCTGAGCAGTCCTGTGTGGTTATACATTCACTCCAGCAGGAGTTACCTCTGGCTTTTAACAACCTGTCAGGCATAGCAAGGAACATTATGAACCATATTTTAGAACTAGAACACTGGAACACTAGAACCATTCTCCTCTGACTCTTCCATTGAATCATATTAAGAACACAAGAACACTAGAGCTGCAAGAACGACTGTTGCTGTGTTACTGTTGGTCATTCTAGTAACAGAATGTGCGCTGTCGCCCCCTACAGGTATCACCATGTATGCGCTGGGAGTGGGGAAGGCCCTCGAGGAGGAGCTCAGAGAGATAGCATCGGAGCCAGATGAGAAGCATTTGTACTATGCTGAAGATTTTAGCCGCATGGAAGAAATAACAGACAAACTTAAGTCAAGTTTATGTAAAGGTACTCACAACCACAGCCTTATCAGTAAACAAACAGTTCATACAGACTTCTGGCATGCAGAGATACTCATGTATCCATAATGTATACTAATGATTGAACGTCTGAGTGTCAGATTGATGGTCTCTCGTGCTCATGGTCTTTACGCCAGCATGTTTCTTGGTGAACCAGTAACCTACTTCTAGTGATGGGATGAAAGCATGTTCTGTGTCA
>NC_140243.1:28640994-28748494 GCF_949987555.1 Borostomias antarcticus
TCAGCCGATGTTAGGGTTTATCAGCAGACTTGTTAGATACTGTAGGTTGTCAAACCATGTCAGCTGTGGTGTCGAACTACTGTATCTGACAACTGGCCTGAGGACTCTAAAGGTTTAATCCTTTGACACACAACAGAATATTTTCCACTAGAACTGGAGTTATTTGACTGTAGTGCAGCTTATAGAACCTGTAATACCTCAGTCTCAGCATGTAACAGCTTTATTCTCCCACTTTCCGTAGGTTTTAGCGTAGGTCAGCAGGACTGAATCATACCAGCACCCTGCTCTCAAAGCTGACCTGGGTAAAAACACCAATATTTACTTGAGTATTTACTTCTTGCTTGAGTCTGTCTTGCTGCCCCAGCTTGTCGGCGGGGTGGGGTTGCATTTTTGAGAACAGCCCTCTGGTTCCATTGGACCACAAGAGCAATCAAGCACAGATAAATCATCTAAATGGGTTCAAATTAAATTCCACGACTTTTATGTTTTAGATAAATATTAAACCTTTAGTTGTCATCGCCTTTCCATAACACGTGCTGCGTTCTCTTGTACGTACGCTGTTGCCTAGCAGTGTTTGCTGGAGGTGCTTTAGAAGGCGTTGTTGGGGAAAGTGTTGCCATGGCGTTATGGTGATTATTAACCGAATAAACAGTCATTAGTGCATATCATTACTGCACAAGAGGGGGATAAGACACAAGACTGCAAACACCACTGCTGGTCTGGGGTCAGTGCTCCCTCAGACCCCCTGCAGAGGGTCCGGAGTTCACCCAGTTAGGAACCGTATGTGTGATCTTTCCTGAAAAGGTTCCTCATGGTTCCATCATGTCAGTTGCTCCCTGTTGCCTTTCATTGTTCAATACAACCTCATCATAGAATTCTGACTATAAGGCTGCTTTTGCTAATTCATGTCAATTAACCTCTCTCTCTCTCTCTCTCTCTCTCTCTCTCTCCCGTGTGTTGTGTGTGTCGTTCCAGTTGTCAGAAATGGCGTCATGGCGGAGGACACGGAGACCATCGCCGACCAGATGCAGCTGCCGGTCCAGAGCGCCCTGCCGGACGACCTCCAGCCCGGGGCGTGCGAGGAGGAGGCCGAGCTGGTGGCCTTAGCCCAGGAAGCCGACGAGAGCCTGGGATTCGAGGGGGTGGAGGAGGAGCCTGTGGCCCCTGCCGCGGAAGAGGCGGCCCCGGCAGAGGCGGTGGGGGTGGAGGCAGCTCCCGAGGCAGAGGGCCCCGCTCCAGTGGAGGTGGCCGAGGAGGCTGTGGCCCCTGAACCTGCGGCCCCTGAACCCGCGGACCCTGAACCCGCGGCCCCTGAACCCGTGGCCCCTGAACCCGTGGCTGCAGCTGAGGCGGCTGCTCCAGTGGAGGCAGTTTCCCCCGTGGAAGTCTCTGCCCCAGTAGAGGCAGCGGCGCCGGCAGAAGCAGCTGTGCCCGGGGAGGTGGCGGCGGTGGAGGCCTCCCTCGCCCCGGTCCAGGCTGCGGCTCCAGTAGAGACTGAGGTGGCGTTGGTGGCGGCCCCCGTGGAGACTGCTGCCCCCCCTGCAGAAGCAGCTCCAGCCGAGCTAGCTGCAGACACGCCAGCCCCCGAGGCGGCCCCAACTCTGGAAGTGGCTCCAGCTGCAGAAGAAGTGGCCCCAGCTCCGGAAACGGCCCCAGCCCCAGAGGCGGCCCCAGCTGCAGAAGAAGTGGCCCCAGCTGCAGAAGAAGTGGCCCCAGCTGCAGAAGAAGTGGCCCCAGCTCCAGAAGAAGTGGCCCCAGCTCCAGAAGAAGTGGCCCCAGCTCCAGAAGAAGTGGCCCCAGCTGCAGAAGTGGCCCCAGCTCCAGAAGTGGCCCCAGCTCCAGAAGTGGCCCCAGCTCCAGAAGTGGCCCCAGCTCCAGAAGTGGCCCCAGCTCCAGAAGTGGCCCCAGCTCCCAGTGCTGTCGAGGCAACCCCAGCTGCTCAGCCCCAGCCTCCAGTAGTGGAGGAGACCAAAGAACCCCCAGTACCAGTGGCCGAGACCCCAGCTGCAGACCCAGCCCCAGCCCCGGGGCCGGTGGCCGAGACCCCAGCTCCAGCGCCCATGGAGGCTTCCCCAGCAGCAGTGGCCCCCCATGTCGCAGCTGTGGAGCCGGTGAAGGAGGCGGAGCCAGCAGCGGCGCCGGCCCCCAGTGCCTCCGTGGAGAGCAGTGCGCCGGCCTCGGTGGAGGCGGCCCCCGCTGTCACGGCCCCGGAGCCTGCGGGGGAGAGGGCCCCGGAGCCAGCCTCAGGTGCACACGCTGCCCCTGAACCTGCCTCTACCCCTAACCCTCAACCAGCCTCTGCTCCTACCCCTGAACCAGTAGTTGCCCCTGCTCCTACCCCTGAACCTGTTGCTGCCGCTGCTCCTACCCCTGAACCAGTAGTTGCTCCTACCGCTGAACCAGTAGTTGCCCCTGCTCCTACCCCTGAACCAGTAGTTGCCCCTGCTCCTGCTCCTGCTCCCGTTATTGCCCCTGCTCCTACCCCTGAACCTGTAGTTGCCCCTGCTCCTACCCCTGAACCAGTAGTTGCCCCTGCTCCTACCCCTGAACCTGTAGTTGCCCCTGCTCCTGCTCCTGCTCCCGTTATTGCCCCTGCTCCTACCCCTGAACCTGTAGTTGCCCCTGCTCCTACCCCTGAACCTGTAGTTGCCCCTGCTCCTGCTCCTGCTCCCGTTATTGCCCCGGCTCCTGCCCCCAGTCCTGCTTTTGTGCTGTCAGCTGGAGGTATGTACTGTGTACCTGTCAGACCTCTCACTCAACCCCTACTGTGTACCTGTCAGACCTCTCTCACTCAACCCCTACTGTGTACCTGTCAGACCTCTCACTCAACCCCTACTGTGTACCTGTCAGACCTCTCACTCAACCCCTACTGTGTACCTGTCAGACCTCTCACTCAACCCCAACCTCTGTTAATGACTTGCTTCACTCTCTGATATCTGTCTATTGATCTATCAGTCCTATGGATTTAGATGATCTCTTATCTGAGCCTCTAATCTACGGGTCTGTCTATTGATCCGTCTTTGGATCTGTGTATTTCTGTGTCCATCCATCCATCACAATGCGCTGCGGTCAGATCTCATTCCACCCAGCGGCGTGCTCGTTACCAGGGTTCCAGTGGTTAGACATGGCCCGGGTTCCTGGAGGTAATCATGCGCAGTGTTCCACCTCGCTGACTCGGCAGATCCCTCCCTCCAGACAGCTCTCACGCAACAGCTGTGTCTCCGGGAGAGCAGGCCGGTCCCAGCCCAGCCCAGGGGGCCGCTCCGCCCCTGCCCCAGCCCAGCCCAGGGGGCCGCTCCGCCCCTGCCCCAGCCCGGCCCAGGGGGCCACTCCGCCCCTGCCCCAGCCCGGCCCAGGGGGCCACTCCGCCCCTGCCCCAGCCCGGCCCAGGGGGCCACTCCGCCCCTGCCCCAGCCCGGCCCAGGGGGCCACTCCGCCCCTGCCCAAGGCACAAATAGCTGTGGTGTGGCATTTCTGAAAAAATGTGTGTGTGTGTGTCTGGATCTCGCTGAGCAAGTGCAAACAAGCCCAGAAACGGGGGAGATGGCTGAAGAGCGGTTCTTATCAGCGAGCGCGAGGCCCGGACACAAACAGACCAGTTTACACAGAGACGGACAGTGAGTGGCGCTGGAGCATCAGACCGCCGTCATGTGACCAGATAAGGTGCATGTATGAGAGTCAGGTCCACTAGATCCACAAGATGGCCCCCCCAAGGTCTTAATAGCATCATTAACTCCCTGGTAACCAAGGCTTGCGTATCCAACGCACTGTTAACCCAGACAGGGACCGGCTCAACCGTTCACCCAGGAGGATAATGAGTAACCCAGCATGGAGACCAGATAACCGTCCAGCACCCCCTGGTCTCACCAGGCTGGTAATGAGAGACCAGACAACAGTCCAGCCCCCCCTGGTCTCACCAGGCTGGTAATGAGAGACCAGATAACAGTCCAGCACCCCCTGGTCTCACCAGGCTGGTAATGAGAGACCAGATAACCGTCCAGCACCCCCTGGTCTCACCAGGCTGGTAATGAGAGACCAGATAACAGTCCAGCCCCCCCTGGTCTCACCAGGCTGGTAATGAGAGACCAGACAACAGTCCAGCGCCTCAGTGGGGGGTCCAGAGGAGAGATAACACGATACGCGTCTTCCCAGGGAGCAGGACAGATCATGCAGTGTGTGTGTGTCTGTGCGTGCGCATATGTGTGTGTGTGCGCGTGCATGCGTGTGTGTGAGTGTGGAGAGAGAGACAAAGTATCCTCAGACCGTCACTGTGTGTGTGTGTGTGTGTGTGTGTGTGTGTGTGTGTGTGTGTGTGTGTGTGTGTGTGTGTGTGTGTGTGTGTGTGTGTGTGTGTGTGTGTTCTGGCCGGGCGTCTGGTTAGCACAACAGAGCCAGTCACACAGCAGTCATTTATTGTGTTGTGTAGACAGGCCAGATGAAGCTTACGCACTGTTGCTGTGGATTACATGGCATGTAAATAAATGACATGGAGCTCAGCCTCAATGGAAGTGTGTGTGTGTGTGTGGGGGGGGGGAAGGGTAAGTGAACTGTTTCCCAGCCCCCAATGCACATGCAAATAGCATGTGGAAAGTGAACTGTACTCTGTACTGTACATCTCGTTGCCATGGAGAAAGGAGTGTATTGTCTCGGGGGGGTTGGGTATGGCGTCCTCGTCTGTGTGTGGATGGTGGAGGTTTGCTCTCAGTCCCCTGGAACGCAGTAGTTCAGATGATCTTATTGGTTCACTGATCACACACACAATCGGCCCTGTCACCACAGCATGCAGTCATGCCAGCAGCATGTAATCCACCCTCTTTACATACATGTGTGTACACACACACACACCTTTTTTTCTGCAGTTGAATGCAGAGATTCTCCCTTAGGTTACAGGCGAACGTTTTGTTTATGATTAGGTTTCGGGGATCCTCTGCTTCTCTGGATCCTCTGCTTCTCTGGTTTTCTCAGCAGTGCGTCATTCTCCGGACGGTTTGAAGCTATATCGCCCTGTAGTGTCCACATTCAGGAACTACTGCTGCTATACTGTAGGTTTAATACCATCTCTACACGGGGATTTCCATTGAGTTGTACAAGTCAACATTCAGTTTAGTACTGAAAAAAAGTTTTTCCTGAAAAAAAAAAGCCATCTCTCTAAGCCTAACTATTGCCGATTCAGTGTTCCGGGAGCCGAGCCTGGAGATCCAGTCTTTCTATAGCTGCCCTTCTCCACACAGGGAAGGAACATGCTGTTCTTCCAGGCAAGGGAGGCCCCTCCAGCTGCACTCACGCGCTGGTGAGGGGAGGAGTTGCATAACTCAGCCAGCCTCACTCCTCCCTCTGTGGTGTTTAGAGGGGGTGTGTGTGTGTGTGTGTGTGTGTGTGTGTGTGTGTGTGTGTGTGTGTGTGTGTGTGTGTGTGTGTGTGTGTGTGTGTGTGTGTGTGTGTGTGTGTGTGTGTGTGTGTGTGTGTGTGTGTGTGTGTGTGTGTGTGTGTGTGTGTGTGTGTGTGTGTGTGTGTGAGAGAGAGAGAGAGAGTGTGAGCTGTCGGCAGGTCATGCCACCACACCCTCTCCACATGCATGTATGCATGTTTGAGAACCAGTACAGGTCAGTGTGCTCTCCAAACCGGCTCTGCTGGACCAGCTGGTCAGGGGACCCTGGGGCGCCTCTTCCTTTGTTGGGGCCGCGTGTGTTGATGCCGTGTGTCTCTGGTTGAGCTCATGATAAGGGTGCTCCATCTTCACTCAAACATGGCAACCGACTTCTGACCTCTTCACCCCCATCCACATTCTTCCGCCCCCTCTCCCCTCCCGAGTGTGTGTGTGTGTCTCGGTAGAACACCAGGCTCCTGACTGACTTCCTGTGTGTGTGTATGTGTGTGTGTGTGTGTGTGTGTGCTCTGTCTACAGTGAGCGTGCTTGAGGCGGTGGCGGCGCAGGCGGCCGCGGTTGTCCTACAGCAAGCAGAGAAGGCCAAAAAGGTGGACTAGATGGCCAAAGCTGAGGAGATGCCCCTGGTGAGACACGGCCACTCCGACACCCGAGACGCTGCTAACCTTTCACACCAGGAAGCACTTCTCACACCAGTTCAATGTCACCATGGGAACACAACGTCAAACAAAGCTTTGTGACCTTGATCACTTTTGCAAGTTTTATTTACATTTTCCTAAACTTTATCGTGTCGATGACAAGAAGAGGGCAACACAGACCAATGTTTCATCAACTGCAAATGTGTTCTAAACTCCCTCTCGTTATTTCCTTTCAGTGACAAGTGAAGAGTGAATGGATCATTTTGGATAAACCTCACACAATAGATATGTGGAAATTATGCACAAATCCAAAGATGCAAGTGAAGAGCCTACTGGAAGACTATAAATACACATTTACTGTATACACACACACACACACACATGTGACACACACACACACACAGACAAACACACCTACAAACACATGACACACACCACATCATTATCCCAAGCTGTACACCAGTCATGTTTGATATTCACGTTGGGTTTGACACCATGATGCCTTCATAACCTGTTCTTCAAGAAGCATCTCTCTTCCCATTTGTACATATAACACCTCTCACTTGTGATATAGGCGTTGTTACTGAGAACAAAGTGCCTCGAGCCAAACTCTCAAAAGACTGGTGAAGCAAAATGATGCACTACTGCTACAACGAGAGTAACACTGTGAACTCTGGGTACAGACGCCACACTGTCAACGTGGAGTCACACATGGTGTTGATCTGCTTCGTGTGAGAAGGTTACATAGATCTGTTTTAATACTTAACTAGCTGCTCCCATGTTGATGAATACCAAACATTTGTAATAACTGTGAATGAAAAATACATCCTGTTAGTCTTGTGCTCAACCTGGTGAGTGGAGATGGACTCATGTCATGCGTTCTGCATGGTACTCTAAACCTCACTAATGTTGAAGGTTATTGAACTAGTAGGTTTGTATGCAGGCTTTTATGTCAGTACTAAGGGATTTAACTACAGTGTATGTGGTGTTTAATGTTAGAATGTCTCATCTGTATCAACCTGTTTTTGAGTGAGTTTTTCACCACATACAGAAATAAGAATCACAAATGGAAGATGTCCGTTTGAGGTGTCATCTATGCAGAGGAGATGTGGATGTTGAGTGAAGATGGTGTGTGGAACCATTGTAAAACAGGATATTAGGATATAAGTATTCCTTGTCCCTATTTTAACAAAGGCCATCACTTACATATTTTACTTATTATAAAACCATGTCAAGAGAATTTATATTAGTTGATACCCACCACACACACGCACACACACACTTCAGCAACTGAACCTTTTAATACCAAATCTTAAAGGAGAGTAAAGGGAAAATGCATGTTTAGCCCTGTTTTAAGGTTACTTATGATCATATACAATGGTTCAGATCAAAACGTTGAGAAAACTAGCATTTTCGAGAAAGTTGATAATTGCTCTACCACCGTTTTGGTCATACAATGGATGTGGATGGGCATCTTCAAAAAATCATTAAAAAACATGTTAAACCCTCGATTTCAAAGACAAGAAGCTCACCGAGGGTGTAGAGGGTGTAATTGGTGTCCGTTGGTGTTCTGACATCAAATTCGCCGCAAAGTATGAATCCTGTAGGGTTTTATTGATCATTTTATGAAATCCATTGACTTGTATTGAAGCGACCGTTGTGTAGATCAATCCGCAGAGGGGATTCAGGAAGCGGAACTACTTACGGTAGCTATTGTTATTGTTTATGTTGCTAGGCTACCTAGTTTGCTGACGTTTACACACGTATGTGCTGCGACTAAATAGTTCTATGCTAAATATTTTAAAAAGCCTTTCCAGATGAACTAGAATCTTTATGGCGAATTATATGTCAGAACGCCAACTAACACATAGGTGAGTTTCTTGTCTTTGAAATCGAGAGTTTAACATGTTTTTGAATGATTTTTCAAGATGCCCATCCACATCCATTGTATGACCAAAATGGTGGTAGAGCAATTATCAGCTTTCTCGAAAATGCTAGCTTTGTCAACGTTTTAATCTGAATCATTGTATATGATCATAAGTAACCTTAAAACAGGGCTAAACATGCATTTTCTCTTTACTACTCCTTTAAAAGAATAAACGGACATTCTAAAATGGCTCTGGCAATAGATACACTTCAGATGTGTTTGTTCATTGCAGAACTGGCATTGGAGGAGGTACAATTGTAATTTCTGATACAACTAAGTGGCCACAATCCAGAGCTTCTCGATTGATCTATATACCATGTTGCAGAGACTGTACTGTAACTGAAGAAACCTGTCTAATGTTGACTGGTGTTATGGTGGGCATTGGGATCAAATGTTTTCATGTTCTTTTTCTATGCAAGAACCAGAGTGGTTGTTCTTCTGTAATATATTCTTTCTGAGCTTTGTCTGAGATGCACTAATGTTTTAGTGTACAGTAGGAATAAAGCTTTGCTTACTAATACCCGGTGTGGACTGACTGGGAGGAGCGGCGTTGGGCTGGGCCACAACAATGGGCGAGCAACCAAACCTGACAACGTAGCCTAGCCTACCGTACAGAGTCAGGTGTCGAGGGCTGAGCCCTATTCCCTACCCGGAGTTTAGGGGTTGATATGGGGCTTTCTGTCGTGCAGCTTCATCACTCCGGGACAAGGTTTCCACTTACGTATTTGTTACCTTAATTCCATATGGCGGCGGGAAGTGGGCAGCTGAATAGGCCTAGGCTACTCTCAGGATACCAGCGCGGAAGATTGACACACAAGCCAAGCGTTGGTGCTGTATGCTATGTATGTCAGTGGAGGCTCGTCCATTGAGGCAGGGGAGGACAGTCCTCAGTTTTTGGAGAGAAGAGAGGGATTAAAATATTAATATATGAATTTATTTATTCATAATTATTATTATCTCAGTTTTGTTCTTAAAGCAGGTTTTCCCTATGGATAAAAACCCATTATTGAAATTCTAAAGCTCCAACAGTGACATCTATAACATGCAGCTGGAGGACCCATAGATATCTATGGAAGGGAGGCTAGCCTCCCTTAGGGCGGGTTCTTTTCTCTTAAATCAATGTAATGCCTTTTTTTCTTGCTAATTTGTGATTGGCCAAAACGCTGAAAAATTACCGCAAGGGAGGACAGTCCTCCAGCCCTGTGTGAACAGGATTCAGATATTGACATTTTGTTAGTCCAATCACATTCCAGATTTACCACAGTGAAGGCCGATTGAGTCGGCGTTGATGTCTGTTTCTGTGCAACATATTCCATTGTCCAGTTGTCAAATCTATTTGTCAACAAACTGTTTGAGAGCCAGCACACCTCAGTGTCCCCCATGGTGTCCCCTAGTCCCCACAAAACATTTTTCATATATCACCTAACCTCTCCAGCACCTCACCAATATCAATTCTTTTCTCTCTTTAGAGAAGAGTAGCCTACAATCCATTACAACAACTACAGTATTGCTTACAATGTTTTATTGTTGTTTTGTAATATTTTATCATGAATATGATAAATAAATGCTGCATGTAGTTAAATAAAGTGTTATTCAGTTTTTCATAAGCTAAAATTGACAGTAAATCCACTTTAAAGCTGATATTTAAAATAATAACAGAGAGAGGGAAAGTGCCCCCCGGCGCCCATGGGCGGTTCGCCTCTCTTCCTCCTGTCCTCCTCAGTTTTTTGAGTCACCAGCCGCCACTGATTAGCCTAACTGTGTACCACAGGACGACATGGCAGAAACGTGAGCCAAGGAGGAATATAAACCTCACTATTGTCTGGCTCCAAAACGCTCCTCATTAATGGTAATGAGGCTAGTGAAAGTGCTGTGGGCCGGCGCCATGTCTGCCCCACACCAGTCTACTAGGGCCACAGCGAGCTGCACACCGACTGACCCGGTGCCTACTAACCATGGATGTATTAATAGAACTAATAACTAATATAATACTAATATAATAATACTAATATAATACTAATATAATAATATATGTATAATACTAACAACACCAAACCATCCACATCCTGTTACTAGCCGCGTGTAAACAACGACCCAACCACCGGTATCATCAAGCCTGCAGCCATCCCTTTATTTCTTCAATTTCACAACACATTTCACATCCCTACAGTAGTAAACCCATGGCTCAAGTCAACAGGAAATTGGACCGCAGAGTCGAATTTGAAAACCTGACCCACATCAGGGAATATGCGCATGTATGGCGACTGGCCAGTAGGCTACATATTCTTTTCTTAATTTCCTGTGTTGTGATAGGCAGTTCACTTCTCATCGGTGAGTGGGCCCAACACAGCCACCGCTTCAATCTCGACCATTCCCCCCTGAGGGAGAGATAGAGAGAGAGATTGAGAGAGAGAAAAACAGACAGATTTTATTTACACATGACCTTTGCTATCATGGCCAGACTTTGAGTTGTAACTAAGGCTGTTGTGACAAACTGCTGGATAACATAGACGAGAAAGCGCCACTCACTCTGGGTAGAGCTGCAACCTGGTAGGCTGCTCTGGCTGGGAAGTTGGTGGTGAAAACTAGACACAGTTAAGATACATACAGACAGAATCCATGAGACAATCTAACTATGTACTTCATATGACAGATTAGTGACTGGCCATTGGTTATTTGACTTGTGGTTGCTATGAGGTATTATATGGGAGGGAAGACATTGCATGATTGTAAAGGTTTGGTGAATGGTGACTCCAGTCTGTGTATGATGTAGATATGTTTTTCCTGCTCGACAGGAGTGCCACATACACACATCCACCATGGTCATACATGCTAGGCTAGGATAGGCCTGTTTTAAGACAACAGTGCCCCCTGTGGACTGTTTAGAGAACGATTCACTTCAAGGGTGAAGTATCAACAAAACTCATGTAGATATGTTTACTTACATTGTTTGTAAACATCATTTACATTTGTGAAGTCATTCATGTCAGCCAAAAGCACTGTTGTCTTGACAACTGAAAACAACAATAACAACAGCAACAATAGGACATTAGATATCATGACCATATCACAAGAATAATCATATTAATCTGTCTCCATTGTAATGTGATTCTCACCATTCTCAAAGCCACACCCTGCAGCTTTCAGGATCTCTCCCATGTTGAACAGAGCCTGTGGGTAATAAACATGCAGGGAGCACGGCCATGTTTGAGCTGAGACTGCCTCTGAATAACATTCTCACCATCCACTCTTTAGAAATACAATACTGTTTCCAACTGTCCTTACAGAAACAATACTTTATTCGACACTACACTAGTTTATTTTACACTCATTTATTTACTGAGGCAGAGTGTGTGTGACATGGGTGTTTCTGGACATCACCTGTGTGGTTAGTGCCTGAATGGAGTGTGTGTGTGTGTGTGTGTGTGTGTGTGTGTGTGTGTGTGTGTGTGTGTGTGTGTGTGTGTGTGTGGTGGAGACGGAATGTGTGTCACCTGTTTGGTTTGTGCCTGAACGGTGTGTGTGTGTGTGTGTGTGCAGGTGTGTGTGTGTGTGCCTGTCTGAGATGGAGGTGGTGTGTGTGTGTGTGTGTGTGTGTGTGCCTGTCTGAGATGGAGGTAGTGTGTGTGTGTGTGTGTGTGTGTGTGTGTGTGTGTGTGTGCCTGTCTGAGATGGAGGTGGTGTGTGTGTGTGTGTGTGTGTGTGTGTGTCTGAGATGGAGGTGGTGTGTGTGTGTGTGTGTGTGTGTGTGTCTGAGATGGAGGTGGTGTGTGTGTGTGTGACCTGCTTGGTTTGTGCCTGAACACCCCCATCCACCAGCTGACCAGAGGCAGGGTCCATCCCCAGCTGACCAGACACATACATGGTCCTGTCCACCACCACCGCCTGGCTGGAGACACAAACACTAAGTCAATGGAGCACAGCCTGTCAATGGTGTATGTGAGCATCATTTAACAAGTCATTTAGCAATAATAATGATAATAATGATAATAATAATAATAATGATAATAATAATAATGATAATAATAACTTTAATTTATATAGCGCTTTTCCTGAAACCCAAGTTTGCTTTACATCAGAGCAATAACAGACAAGAGACAACAACAAGAACAAATACCAACAAACAACAACAACAAGAACAACCAATCTAGCTGCTAAA
Source organism: Borostomias antarcticus (assembly GCF_949987555.1). NCBI lineage: Eukaryota > Metazoa > Chordata > Actinopteri > Stomiiformes > Stomiidae > Borostomias > Borostomias antarcticus. The sequence continues at coordinate 28,653,105 of NC_140243.1, forward strand.
GGCTTGGGTGAACACGTGTGTTTCCAGTGCAGGTCGAGTAATACTCTGTTAACATGAAGAGTTAACATGAAGGGCCTGTCAATGATTAACATGAAGGGCCTGTCAATGATTAACATGAAGGGCCTGTCAATGATTAACATGAAGGGCCTGTCAATGATTAACATGAAGGGCCTGTCAATGATTAACATGAAGGGCCTGTCAATGATTAACATGAAGGGCCTGTCAATGATTAACATGAAGGGCCTGTCAATGATTAACATGAAGGGCCTGTCAATGACGTGTGAATATTGCTTAAGATATCAATAGATCCTTTCTAAATCATATAATCAATTTCCATTCATGTCCCTGAAACCAAACATCATGTGACAGTGCCACCTTGTGGTACTATTGGGACAACACTGGGTCAAAGGTGACAGTAGACAGCTTCACCAGCAGCAAACAGGGGTGCAGAGACCTTCAGACGGGCAGGTGCTCAAATTTAAAAAGGGTACATGGAGGGGCACTTCTAGGCTTCAAAGACATCCAGGGGGGGTTTAGTCAGAGCTCTGTTTATAACATTATTAATTAATTGTTTAAATTATTCTTAATAAGGGCCATGGGCGTTGCCCTTCATCTTTACCAGAAGGGCAACATCAAAGCCCATGTGTCATCAAGGGGCGCATGTGCCATTGAGTACCCCCCCCACACCATGCCTGCAGTGACCAGCACATTGAGTACTCCCCCCCCCCACACCACGCCTGCAGTGACCAGCACATTGAGTACTCCCCCCACACACCACGCCTGCAGTGACCAGCACATTTAGTACCCCACACACACCACGCCTGCAGTGACCAGCACATTGAGTACCCCACACACACCACGCCTGCAGTGACCAGCACATTTAGTACCCCACACACACCACGCCTGCAGTGACCAGCACATTGAGTACCCCCCACACACCACGCCTGCAGTGACCAGCACATTGAGTACTCCCCCCCCACACCACGCCTGCAGTGACCAGCACATTGAGTACTCCCCCCCCACACACACCACGCCTGCAGTGACCAGCACATTGAGTACTCCCCCCCCACACCACGCCTGCAGTGACCAGCACATTGAGTACTCCCCCCCCACACCATGCCTGCAGTGACCAGCACATTGAGTACTCCCCCCCCACACCATGCCTGCAGTGACCAGCACATTGAGTACCCCCCCCCACACCACGCCTGCAGTGACCAGCACATTGAGTACTCCCCCCACACACCATGCCTGCAGTGACCAGCACATTGAGTACTCCCCCCCCACACCATGCCTGCAGTGACCAGCACATTGAGTACCCCCCACACACCATGCCTGCAGTGACCAGCACATTTAGTACCCCACACACACCATGCCTGCAGTGACCAGCACATTGAGTACTCCCCCCACACACCATGCCTGCAGTGACCAGCACATTGAGTACCCCACACACACCACGCCTGCAGTGACCAGCACTGTAACGTCTCAGTAACAGGAGGACTCCAAGGCCGGACGTGCCCTTGATCTGACACAGATACTGTAGATTAGACCAGCAGAAAGCAGGTCTGTACTTTAACCCCAGCTCAGGGTCTGCAACCTGCTGCTCCAGAGACACATGTGGCCCTGTAGTCCTTCTCTAGTGGCTTCCTGGCTTTGACAACAACAACAAACAAACATTTGCAGATCCAGATTTTATATTTATTTTTGGGGCAAAAATGTCATTTTTTATTGTTGCAGACCCCTGCCCTAGCTGATTGGCTGTCCTCTCTGCTCCTCCTGGTCGCTATTGGGTAAAAGGGTGACTCCCCCTTACAAAACCTTTAGAGTCAGACAGAATAGTAAAAGTCCCCTTACATCTGTAGGCTATCTGTAGTAGTACTTACTGATGTGAAAAAAGACACAAACTCAAACCGTTCAAGTTCAACACATGCACCAAGAGGTTTAGCACAGGCTACTGTGGTGACAGTCTAGAAATCAGTGCATTACTGAACACCAGACTGGGCCTTACCGCAGATCCACTCTTGGGTTAAGTTACCTGTATGGTCCGATAGCTGCTGGAGCTTTTGATGTGTTGATTATCTTCCTGATGACTGCAGACATGGCTGGGATGATATCAAAAGAGAGCAAGCGAAGAGAAGGCGAAGCGAAGCTTGTTCACCACGTGGGAGAGAAACGTCCTGTGAGAATAGAAACCGTGCTCACTGGCAGTGCGTCCTGTGAACTGTGGGAACTACATTTCCCGTGTGAACTACATTTCCCGTGAACACCACGTAACCGGAAGTTGGATAGACATGCGGAAAACTCACAAAACTCCCATGCTGCACAAATGTGGAGCTGACAGCCAATATTCTTGTATTTAGAGCTTCAATGTGAGTGTATTTAAACCTTCTGTTTTAGCTGGCTAACGTTAGAAATAGAAGATAACGTTGAAAACAATTGAAAGGTATTCTAAGTTAGATAGCGTATCGTTTCATCGGATTTGGTGTTTAAACACGTTTAGCTAGCTCACCTCGACCAGCTAGCTGTGTGTCTGGACATGTGAACTAGTAAAGTGTGCATGTGATTCCAGCAGAAGCCTTTCTTCTCCACGCTACAGCGCCAGGTGCAGACATGTCGGGAGCCAAGCATAAGATGCGCAATAAGAAGATGAGGAATCAGCCGAGCAGTGTGACTGTGGGCTGGGTCCGGGGGCATCAGGGCGGGGGGCAGGGGCCCTACACCCAGGAGCTCCCCAGGGCCCTCACAGGTCTGCTACTAACCCTGTTCTGAGTGCCTTCCCTCTCCCTAGTGCCTCTCTCTCTCCCTCCTATCTTCTAACCAGGTCCAGTGGATGCCCCACTGTCACCAGCAGACCTCCCGGAGTCCGATAGATACCCCCGTGTCTGCTGTGGATGTTGTAGCATTTAGTTAACACACACACGTACACACAGACATACACCAGCCCACTTCCGTGTCTGCTGTGGATGTCGTAGCATGTCCGTAGAATATTCTTTCTCCTATGATGCTTTAAGCCTCTCTCACTCTGAAATGTAATTTAATGTAATGTATTGCTTCATAAATGTTCTTAGCCGGTAGACAAACATACTCCAGGAGCTTGCTTGATCGCCTTGTTGAGAGGGGTCAGGGAAGAATTTTTACAGCTCACTTATCTGGCCCCCGGGTGATTACTGTTTTTTTGCTTCCCTCTGGAATATGTAGAGAGTGGGTCGTATGCCCACCTCCCTTGGTAAAGCGCATTGTGTTGCCTCTGGGTATGAAATGCGCTATACAAATAAAGCTTTGATTGATTGATTGATTGATTGAGGTACCGCACAGGGCACAGTCCTCCGGGGCGGCTTCACTGAGGCCCACTTCCTCTTGATGATGTTCAAAATGATGCAGTGCATTTAGATCTTTATGAGTGTTGATGAACCGATATTGTAAATCCAAAGCACAACACTGACTGTGTGTGTGTGTGTGTGTGTGTGTGTGTGTGTGTGTGTGTGTGTGTGTGAGAGCGCGCGTTTGGGTGTGTGCGTGCGTGCGTGCGTGTCGCAGCCTCGGGGTTTATCAAGGCCAGGGTTGCGGAGGTGAACGCCATGCTGAAGGCCGTGACCCAGACGACGGGGAGTGCGGAGGTGATGGGAGCCCTGCCCAAACACATGAGGAGGAGGGCGATGAGTCACAACACCAAGAGACTGCCCTGCCGGCTGAGAGACGCCGCCAACAAGATGGTACGGCTGTCACACACACACACACTCTCTCTCTCTCTCTCTCACACACACACACACACCTGTCCTCTTCACGTTCAGTCAGTGAAGTATTAACGACGATAGTCTTCTAGAAGAACGTGTGTGTAGCTAGCCGGTTTGTTCCTGCTTGACTCACGGCCAGGTCTTCTCTCACCAGAGGGCCCCGTCTCCAAGGGGGCCTCAAACCTGGGGCCTCATTTTGAAACGTTGCGTAGAATCCACCTAACTAAGTTTGCTTAGCTAAGTAAGTATGAAAATATACGCACAAAAAATCTACGATTTATAAAATGCTGCGTATCACAGCCCATGTTCACTTAGGCCACGCCAACGCCAGCTGCCCTTTATAAATCACAATCAACACTTAACTTGGCGCACGTGAACGCGCGTTCTGATCACACCCCAATTAACGCCCACAATTGCCTATAAATGGTAAGTGATGCGTCCCTAATGCAACGAGAATGGAGCCGAGTGCAAAAGGCAGAAAGACAAAGATACATTATACTGAGTGCGAGGTGGAGGTATTGGTGAATGAGGCAGAGACGCACCAAAAGGTTATTTTCGGAACGATGATTTCACATGTGCACGACTGATAAGAGCACCTGTTAGGCCTGAGTGGTCCCAATTAGATTATAATGAATTATCTATCTCGCAGGCTATATTGGCATTCGTTTAGTGCGGTAGGCCTTATTAGGTGGCTGCTGATATCCAAAATGATAATCATTTTAAGCCTATAGTGTTGTTGCATGGGTAATGGGGTTTGGATCTATATTGCACGTAGTCTAATGCTTCACAGGGTGGCCCATGAATAAAAGGCCTAACTTATCAACGTATAAATGGGTCAATTTACAATGACATCCATAACAATGCAAACATGTAGGCCTATAGTGACTACTTAAGGCAATGATCCCCAATTTAACTGTACGACAGATCTAAGGGTTCTTTGCAGCAGCCAATTTGTGTATTTTCCGGGATATCATGCATTTCACATACTTTCTCAAAACATTCTGTAGGCCTATAGAAGCTGCGTGTTCTAATGGATGTTGCGGGATAGCCAAGCACACATTAGAACATCTGTGCCAAGTCCCGGCATATCCAAGACCCCGTGCGTCATGGCCTACTATAATCCAGCTATATCAGTGCCTGTATCGAGGTCTTGGAAATATATGGGGTCCATGGATGGGTTTCATGTGATTCTATAAAGCGTAATTATAGCTACACACATGACGATTCGGCAAATTAATAATCTAACTTGCTCCCTTGTGTTCTTACAACTTGGAGACGCATCACCTCCATGCGCGGTTTTGCGCACAGCCAATTCTACCAAAGCGTCATGTGAGCATTGGGATGACGTGCATTTTTAGGCCCACATTCCTCGCATGCCTGCTACATGACAATCATATGGCAATATGAGGATATATGATGATGTACAATATAGCCTAATGTAGCCTACAGTTGCCTCAAGTAGGACATTTCCATTCACCGCTCAACATCATTGTAATTGCGGCTTGCCTCAGTGGTCATTCGGGTTTACATAAAAGCCTAATCAAATATAGGCTATAAATACATAAATACATTAACGAATGAATAGGTGGATAATTAAACATACAAATAATTAACTAACTAAATGATTAACTAAATAAATATACCTCAACGCCGAATGCAACATTTGTTTGGTGCGGTATAGGCCTTATTATAGTTGTAGGCCATCGACATACGGAATCATTACTATGATAAGCCTATAGGCTCGTGTCGTGTTGTGTTATCAACGTAATGTGGCTTTTATTCATAGGCTACTGCCCGTGATGCTCCTCGGGATAGCCTGTAAATGAATAGGCCTACAACATAACATTATATTATGACACAAATGGGTCAATTCACAGACACATCCAAAGCAATGCAGACATTATTTCCTGATTATAGGCTACAGTGGCGATGGATTCCGCTTAAACTGTGTGACACATTGGAGGGTTTCTTGCAGCGACCGATGTATTTATTATTCAATATGTCATGTGTTTCGCAGACTTTCCCGAGTTTCATCCCTCTGCCATTGGAGTCGCGTTTTCCCCTTTCTCCAGAAACGTGCTTATCGTAGTTACAGGAGGGTCGGAGTGTGCGTAGAGTTACACACACCTTCCGCCAACTTATCGTTAAGCTCGTTCTTTATAAATACCGAAAGTTGCGTAGAAAGTTGCTCAGCATGGGTTGCGCCCGCTTTTGTACTTACGCAACGTTTATAAATGAGGCCCCTGGTACCCATCGAGTAGCCACGCCCCCTTAGACCCGTGATCAACAGCGCTAGCCTACACTACACTGAAATTAAGCAATAAACCTCAAGAGGCCGTGTGTTGTGATTTTATAACAGCTAGGGGGCGTTATTTGGCACGACGCGAAGCGGAGTTATAAAATCACAAAATAGCTGTTATAAAATCACTATAACACACGGCCTCTCGTGGTTTATTGCTTTTATACAACGGTTACTACAGCTATTAGTGTAAAATAAACACACAGCAATGTAAAATATTAACATTTATTCAAAACGAAGCATCATTCCCTCAATTCCGCCGAGCAAAATAGTTCCCCTAACAAAAGGGTTGCCAAGCAACAACAACAACTACAATGCATTGGATCAAATGGGAGGCGCATTTATACTGAAAATGGAATGATATGCGGTCCCAGGTGTGTGTTACAAAGTATTTTAACACGGCTTCCAGCCAATCAGAATCAAGAACCAGAACTAACCGTTGTATAATACATATTAAATACTAATCTACATTAAACTATACCATATCATAACACCCATTTACACACACTCATAACACCCACACATCCTCCTCTCTCACGCCCCCCTAGCTGGATAGGAGTCAGAAGGAGAAGAAGGAGCAGTCCAAGAGCAGGAGCCGCAAGGCCCGCCGTCGTCACGGCAACCTCCTCCTGGAGTTCAACCGGCGCCAGCGGCGCAGCGTGTGGCTGGAGACGCACATCTGGCACGCCAAGCGCTTCCACATGGCCAAGAGGTGGGGCTACTGCCTGGGGGAGCGGCCCGCGTACAAGTGCTACCGCGCCTGCTACCGAGCCATGAGCAGCCACTGTCTGCTGCAGGTCAGCACCTCTCACCTTTCACCTTTCACCTTTCACCAGCGGTTTGACAGTCCGGGGTGCCAGTCAGGTGCTATTGGGCCTGACAGTTGAATAGCAGTTTGATTAGATTTGTTCTTTTTATGTCAGTCAGCGAGGTGTCAGTGTCAAACCCTACAGAGGATGCATGTATCAGGTACTATGTACTTCTCATGAACCCTCTCAACATGAACCACAAGATACACACTCCGGAAACACAGCTTGACACCAAAGATCAGTACACATACATATACACATACACATACACATATATATACACATACACATACACATACACATACATATACACATACACATACACATACATATACACATACACATACACATACACATACATATACACATACACATACACATACACATACATATACACATACATATACACATACATATACACATACATATACACATACATATACACATACACATACATATACACATACACATACATATACACATACATATACACATACACATACATATACACATACACATACATATACACATACACATACATATACATATACACATACATATACATATACACATACACATACACATACATATACACATACATATACATATACACATACATATACACATACATATACACATACATATACACATACACATACATATACACATGCATATACATATACACATACACATACATATACACATACACATACACATACATATACACACACATACATATACACATACACATACACATACATATACACATACACATACATATACACATACATATACACATACACATACACATACATATACACACACATACATATACACATACACATACATACACATACACATACACATACACATACACATACACATACATATACACATACACACACATACATATACATATACACATACATATACACATACATACACATACATATACACATACACATACACATACATATACACATACACATACATACACATACATATACACATACATATACACATACACATACATATACACATACATATACACATACATATACACACACATACATATACATATACACATACATATACACATACACATACATATACTGTACATATACACATACACATACATATACTGTACATATACACATACATATACACATACATATACACATACATATACACACACATACATATACACATACATATACACATACATATACTGTACATATCCACATACATATACACATACATATACACATACATATACATATACACATACACATACATATACTGTACATATACACATACACATACATATACTGTACACATACACATACATATACACATACATATACTGTACATATACACATACATATACACATACACATACATATACTGTACACATACACATACATACACTGTACATATACACATACATATACACATACACATACATATACACATACACATACACATACACATACACATACATATACACATACACATACATATACATATACTGTACACATACACATACATATACACATACATATACATATACACATACACATACACATACATATACACATACATATACATATACACATACATATACACATGCATATATTGAAGAGTTTTCTCAGGGCAAACAATAAACAATCAATGATCCATTCTTTACCTACAGTAGTCACAGACAAAGCAAGGTAGGCTACGTCAACACTACCCACTCTGGGTTACTCGTTCAGTTTACCCTCCATTCAATCACCCCAACGTTCAGCTCATTGAACGATATTCAGTCTTCAACCCCGCAGTGGTCGTACGGGTACGTATCCTAACGTCACTCACTAGTGAGTTGAAAGTCAGCCGGTCGAGTGAAGGGCAGGCAGTCCGCTCTGGGAGTCTCCGTTGCCGCCGGTGCAATCGCCGGTGGAATCCACGCGCAAAATACTCCCAAACTGGAATCAATCCTCCAACACCTAATTGAATCCCAATCCACACGAGCGACGAATCCCAAGTAACGATCCGACTGTGTCCGATCCGACTGCATACGATTAAGATGGCCGCGAATTAAGCAGACGATGCTGGCCAGACTATACCACTTCCACCTTCTTTTAAAATTTGCGCTCCCATTTCTCTCTCTCCCTACGGGCAAGAAACCGTGGGAACATCAGGCTGGTTGATTGGTGGACTTGTGGGAAGAAGAGGAGGGTCGGCAGAGGACGCGAGGGGGGTGGATGGGATCTTGGTGACAGTGGGACAGCACAGCTGGGCAGATTGCCACAACCTTTCACCTTGACCCCATAACTTAAAAATAAAAGCTTAGCAGACTTTGCTCCGACCAATCTAAGGGTAAAAAGCCTTTGTTCTGGTGCTGGCACACAGTGAGATCCATGGGTGCCTGGATCTCCTTGACCCATACCTTAAACCCAATCTAACTTAAGTATTGGTGGGGCTCATTGAACAGTGGTGTGTTAGTGGAGGTGAAGGATGAACCTGGCGGACATGTTTACTTCCTTACCTAGCCTAGCTCACAGCTAGCCTGTCGCTCTGGCTCTGCACAGTACAGTCATGCTGTCTGGTTCTGGTTCTACATCCCTCTGTCTGGTTCTGGTTCTACATCCCTCTGTCTGGTTCTGTCCATCCCTCAACGGGCCCCTGCCATCGTTCATTCATTCTTGATGAGTTCGCGTTTGAGTGACTGGAACGTAAGAACACACATTAAATGGTAAATGGACTTCACTGTGCTTTTCCACCTTAGCGGCACTTAAAGGAAAATGCTCGTTTTTGACAACCTGGACCTGTTTTTGACAACCTGGAGAAGAAATTTAAAATCCAGCGCGAGCCAGTATATCGTGGTCTGTAGCCTCTGTAATATGATCTTTACAAGCCTCTCCCCCACTTGCTCCAGCACGCATGCGCACAGGCCAGCGCGCAGCCTGCTATTCTCCGGCTCACATTCTCTGCGCTACGATCGGATTGTTGCTGACGAATGACGACGACAATATTCTCGGCACCAACTACGATCGTAGCGCAGAGAATGTGAGCCGGAGAATAGCAGGCTGCGCGCTGGCCTGTGCGCATGCGTGCTGGAGCAAGTGGGGGAGAGGCTTGTAAAGATCATATTACAGAGGCTACAGACCACGTATTTGAAAACCGAAAGAATGGCTCGCGTAGAGGAATATCAACTGTCGATTCATGCAATGTGATTGATGAAAACAACCGTTTAGCGGCCGAAAATGGATTTTGAGAAACTGCATTCCCTATGCCCCGTGCGCCGCCATTACATGGATATACTGGCTCGCGCTGGATTTAAAATTTCTTCTACAGGCCTCCGAACAACACAAAAGTGATCTGGGTGAGTCAAACTTCTTATAATATGTCGTAAATAAGGTCCAGGTTGTCAAAAACGAGCATTTTCCTTTAAAGCGCTTTACAATGGCCTCTCATTCACCCATTCACACACACATTCACACACCAATGGCCTCTCATTCACCGGTTCACACACACATTCACACACCAATGGCGGCAGCTGCCATGCAAGGTGCTAACCTGCTCATTGGGAGCAATTTGGGGTTAGGTGTCTTGCTCAAGGACACTTCGACATGTGGACAGTCGGAGCTGGGATTCGAACCGCTAACCCTTCGATCACTGAACGACCCGCTCTACCAACTGAGCTACAGCCGCCCTGCACAAAAAGAAGACGGCTAGGTGTGTGTTATTGTATCACCTTGTGTGGGCGAAGGGTTGTAGAATAACATGGCGTGAGCTGTGTGTGTGTGCTCCCTCCCAGGACCTGTCTTACTACTGCTGCGTGGAGCTGACGGGTCCCGAGGACCAGCTGCTGGCCGCCCTGGCCCAGCTCACCAACAAGGACTCAGGTCAGCCTCAACGCCCGTCCTCTGAGCACTGATCACGCTGAAATGTGTGTGCGGGGGGGCGGGCGTGGGTGTGCATTTGTCATGTGCATTTGTACCTGTGTGTTTGCGATGTGTGCACGGCCCCCTGCCTCCTCATGACTAGCTCCTTCCCACTGTCGTCAGCTGTCTCTATCCAGCCAAACACACCCCTTTTTACCTTTGGCTCTCTGCTTCCTGTCTCCCCATCTCTGCTTTGCGGCGTTCTCTGAGCCTGTTCTGCTAAGTGCTCACTGTGCTTTGTTATATGATTCACTTAAATATCATATTAGAGACTACAGGGATAGCTAACACATAATGGCCGACCATGTAGGCAACTTCTCTGTAACTATTTGTGCGCACTCCTGTTAGTCATGTCTCTCTTATGAAGTATCTAGCCCATGTTGACTGCTCTGTATATGTTCTTAGCAAATAGTCAAACATACTCCTGGAGCTTGCTCGATCGTCTCATTGAGAGGGGTCAGGGAAGAGTTTTTACAGCTCACTTATCTGGCCCCCGGGTGAAACTGTTTTTTTTGCTTCCCTCTTGGAATATGTAGGGGTGGGACCTATGCCCACCCTCCCATTGCTCTCTGTAAAGCACATTGTGTTGCCTCTGTGTATGAAATGCGCTATACAAATAAAGTTTGATTTGATTTGGTAGGTGTGTTTGCAGACACATAAACCCTAGGAGGTTTGTAACCTGCTCTTTAAATAGCGTTGGGCTCAGTTGAACACGGTGCTTGTGGTTCCAGGGCCCACGTTTGCGTCTTCCGTGTGTCTGTCGGGGCGCAGGCAGGGCAGTACCATGGTGTACCGGGCCGGCCCGTCCCCCGCCCGGCCCCTGGGCCCGGTGCTCTTCCTGTGGAGACCCCGTACACCAGGCTCCACACACAGGCAGCTCTGGGTGTGGACCCACCCCACGCTCAAACAGGTGAGACCTTCAACTACACATGCTTCATATGTATAAACGCTGAGGAGCAAACCTGGCTCCAAATACTATCTCACATCATTTCAATTACTTGCTACCAAATACTATTTCACATCATTTAAATTACTTGCTATCTGATGCTCAAGGCAGGCTCGAGCTGGGGATGAGACGGTATACCGTCAAACCGTGAACCGCAGTATAAAATGTCCACGGTATCAGAACCGTGACATTCCCTGTGTTTACGGTATTACGTTTACGGTATTACACAATAATGCGCAGCTGAAACTTCACATTTCAAGTTGCTTGCAACGGTTAATTTTGTAATTTAATATAAGCTTGCTATTAATAAACTGAGCTTAATTACAATAGTGTGTATTTTCCATCATGTGTTGTACTGTAGGGCTCTAGAACGCCTATTCCAGGTGAAATGCCGTATACCGTACCGTGTAACTAGATACCGTACCGTAATGCAAACATCCATACCGTCTCATCCCTAGCTCGAGCAAACGCTGACATGTTTGAAAGGTCTGGCTCAACAGCCTTACATGTTTAAACCCCTGGGTCAGACTGTCTAACGAGCAGAACCCTGGGTCAGACTGTCTAACGAGCAGAACCCTGGGTCAGACTGTCTAACGAGCAGAACCCTGGGTCAGACTGTCTAACGAGCAGAACCCTGGGTCAGACTGTCTAACGAGCAGAACCCTGGGTCAGACTGTCTCTGTCTAACGAGCAGAACCCTGGGTCAGACTGTCTAACGAGCAGAACCCTGGGTCAGACTGTCTAACGAGCAGAACCCTGGGTCAGACTGTCTGACGAGCAGAACCCTGGGTCAGACTGGCTAACGAGCAGAACCCTGGGTCAGACCGTCTAACGAGCAGAACCCTGGGTCAGACTGTCTAACGAGCAGAACAGAGTTCAGCAGGTAGTGAGCGTTGAGCTAGTGTTGATACAAGTGTAAGACGTCCAAATCAGAATTTGTTTTATTGCCATTGTAGTTTTTCAACATACTAGGAAAAACATGAAGAAAACATTGGACAGGGTGACAGGACAGGGTGAATGGACAGGGTGCAGGATGAGACAGGACAGGGTGACTGGACAGGGTGCAGGATGAGACAGGACAGGGTGACTGGACAGGGTGCAGGATGAGACAGGACAGGGTGATTGGACAGGGTGCAGGATGAGACAGGACAGGGTGAATGGACAGGGTGCAGGATGAGACAGGACAGGGTGATTGGACAGGGTGCAGGATGAGACAGGACAGGGTGCAGGATGAGACAGGACAGGGTGATTGGACAGGGTGCAGGATGAGACAGGACAGGCAGGAGTCTGCACACCACAAATATGCTCCCAGGATTTTTAATTGGTACTGAGGTGACATTTCTTCAGAGACCAGACAGTGCAAAGGGCAAATAGAAAATACTAGCGCAAAATAAGATGAGATAAACAATATACAAAGTATAGTGCAATCAGTGTACTGAGAGTGTATAATGTGAGTGTGTGTATATAGTGTAATGTGTGTGTGTATGTGAGTGTGTATATGGTGTGTGCAGCGTGATGTGTGAGTGTGTGTATATAGTGTAATGTGTTTGTGAGTGTGTGTATATGGTGTGTGTGGCGTGATGTGTGAGTGCGGTGCGTCCTACGTGCCGTACATTCGGTGGTCATGTGCAAGTGTCTCAACGGGCGCGGGGTCCAGGGTGGGACGGGGGCGGAGTCACAGGGTGGCTGTGGGGAAGATTTCGTCCTGAAATCTTCAACCATCTCCGCTGTTTTAAGAGCATTTGGCTCCAGGTTGTTTTAGCCACACCAGGACAGCAGCTGGTCGATCTCTGACCTGGAGTCAGACTCGCCTCCCTCAGAGATGAGCCCGATGAGGGTGGTGTCGTCCGTAGCCTGACAGGCTGGTGTCTGGAGGTGCAGCAGGCCGTGTTCAGGGAGAAGAGTAGGGGGGTAAGAACACAGCCCTGGGGGGTGCCAGTGCTGATGGATCTGGACTCTACACTAACACACTATTGACTGCTTTTTACCCACTGATTCTGAACTTCCTGTGTTTCAGGACCTGCTCCCTGAGCTGCAGACTGTGTGCCACTGTTCTGAGGTTGTGCCTCCTCCCCCTCCCACCCCAGTAGAGATGGCCCCTCCCCCTCCCACCCTAGTAGAGATGGCTCCTCCCCCTCCCACCCCAGTAGAGATGGCCCCTCCCCCTCCCACCCCAGTAGAGATGGCCCCTCCCCCTCCCACCCCAGTAGAGATGGCCCCTCCCCCTCCCACCCCAGTAGAGATGGCCCCTCCCCCTCCCACCCCAGTAGAGATGGCCCCTCCCCCTCCCACCCTAGTAGAGATGGCTCCTCCCCCTCCCACCCCAGTAGAGATGGCCCCTCCCCCTCCCACCCCAGTAGAGATGGCCCCTCCCCCTCCCACCCTAGTAGAGATGGCTCCTCCCCCTCCCACCCCAGTAGAGATGGCTCCTCCCCCTCCCACCCCAGTAGAGATGGCTCTGCCACCTGCTCCTCCAGTAGAGAAGCCTGCCCCAGCCCTAGTCCCAGCCCTAGTCCCAGCCCTAGTCCCAGCCCTAGTCCCAGCCCCAGCCCCAGCCCCAGCCCCAGCCCCAGCCCCAGCCTCAGCTTCTGAGACCAAGGACGGCCTTGTGCCAAAGCAGACCAAGGCCTCCAAGAGGAAACGTTCCCAGGGGGAGGCCAAGGCTGCCGGACCCCCGGTCAAGAAGATCTTTGGGGATGGAACCAGATCTCCAACAACCCCTGTGACCTGGACGTCCAGCTCTACCGGCATAGTCATAAGGTTGGTCATGAAGACCTGAAATCTATAAAGCCACAGTTGAATCTGTCACTTTATTTATGGCCCAGGGGTTCTGCAGAGAGGGACAGGGCACAGGATCACCACACACACAGTATGGAACACACTCGGGCTTTTCCTGGCTCAGAATGGCTCTTGGGGGGTGATGTGCACACAGTTTGGGGGGAAAACCTCTGTTTTATGCCGAGTAGCATATATAGGCGTATATCCTTTGCCGTCGTTCTGACTGAGCTCACTTTTCATAATCACGAGAAATCTCCCGACATGACACAAAATGGATATGAAGACAAAATGTTTAAGATACTGATAACCTGTCTATTAATGATCTCCATTACTAGTGGTCCAAACCATGGACAATGCAAGAAAGAGGGACGGGCTGCACTTGAAACAAGCTATTTGGAGAGGATTTGCATTGCTATTTTTATTCTCAATTTTTAGCGTTTTGGCACTGGGGATTTTCCTTTGGCTCTGACTAAAATCTCTTTTGGGGCCAAAAAATCCTCTATGCAGGAAAAACCCAGCATACTGTGCTCTAGATGCAGAAAAGTATGTTTCCCTGCTGTAGTTATCCCCCTCCCTCTGTGTGTGCGTGTGTGCGTGTGTGCGCGTGTGCGTGCGTGCGTACAGTATATACAGTGCATAATGCATTTGTCCCAGTGCTGAACTAGCATTGTTTTATTGTAGTGACCTCACCATGGAGATTGTGCGCTATCGTCTGATTGGTCCGCAGTCACACTCCGTCCTGACTGAGACCTTGGAACCCGCCACGGACTGTGAGGTAAGAAACACGCACACCTCCTCCCGTCAGTCCAGACGAGCAAACCCTTCAGCTGGGTCCACACACCTCAGTCACCATCTATGTGGTTGTGGTGAGTTGTTTTTGTTCTTGTCTCAGGCTGTGAGCCCGTCTCAGACCTCGTGTTTCTGGTGGCCAGAGCACTGCAAGGACGAGGACAGCATGGCCCTCCATCGACAACAAGCCGCCATCTTCCGTCTGCTCAACGGTTTGTTCAGCTCACAATAATACTGAGCTCCTCAGCTCACTGCCAGTTCCTCAGCTCGCTACTCATGTGCTGAAGCAGGAGTTTGTGTATCGTTTGTCAGTGGTGTGTGTGTGTGTGTGTGTGTGTGTGTGTGTGTGTGCGGTGCGCGCGCGTGTCTTCGTGTCCTGTGTGTATTTGTGTGTGTGACATCACTATTTGTGTGTTTGTGTATGTGTGTGTGTGTGTCCTCTTCCCAGGAATCTTGTCCACAGCGGAGGTCCCATCAGGCTCGGTGTTGGGTCTGACGGTGGACGACCCCAGGTTGACCCTGCCCAGGAAGAGGGGCAAGGCCATGCCCAACCTCCAGCAGGCCCAAGGTAACCTCTGACCTTTTACAGGGGTCAGAGTTCACTCAGTATATGATATAGGGCTGCTTACCTGGACAAAGAGGGCCAGCTTCGTGAATCAAAGGCCTCGTCCTAGAACTGAAAAACTCTATGAAAGCCAGGGGCTTGGAGTTCTAGATAGATTTATAATGTTAGTGGAGAACTGAACCAGAAGACAGTATATTCCTGGTCTAACTGTCCTGGCTGGGTCAGATACTCATGAATATAGTCTTGAAGCTGTTCAGTTTTAGCCTTAGTTATCCAGGAAATCAGCTCTGAATCATATATTACTCTCCTTATAGTAGAGTTGTGACAGTTCTGGTGACATCCCAGTAGTCCTGGGTCTGGTTCTGTGTGTATATCTGGTTCTGTGTGTATATCTGGTCCTGGTTCTGTGTGTGTATCTGGTCCTGGTTCTGTGTGTGTGTCTGGTCCTGGTTCTGTGTGTACATCTGGTCCTGGTTCTGTGTGTGTATCTGGTCCTGGTTCTGTGTGTGTGTCTGGTCCTGGTTCTGTGTGTGTATCTGGTCCTGGTTCTGTGTGTACATCTGGTCCTGGTTCTGTGTGTATATCTGGTCCTGGTTCTGTGTGTACATCTGGTTCTGTGTGTATATCTGGTCCTGGTTCTGTGTGTGTGTCTGGTCCTGGTTCTGTGTGTGTATCTGGTCCTGGTTCTGTGTGTGTATCTGGTCCTGGTTCTGTGTGTGTATCTGGTCCTGGTTCTGTGTATATCTGGTCCTGGTTCTGTGTGTATATCTGGTCCTGGTTCTGTGTGTGTCTGGTCCTGGTTCTGTGTGTATCTGGTCCTGGTTCTGTGTGTATATCTGGTCCTGGTTCTGTGTGTGTATCTGGTCCTGGTTCTGTATCTGGTCCTGGTCCTGGTTCTGTGTGTGTCTGGTCCTGGTTCTGTGTGTGTCTGGTCCTGGTTCTGTGTGTGTGTCTTGTCCTGGTTCTGTGTGTGTATCTGGTCCTGGTTCTGGTTCTGTGTGTGTCTGGTCCTGGTTCTGTGTGTGTATCTGGTCCTGGTTCTGTGTGTACATCTGGTCCTGGTTCTGTGTGTGTATCTGGTCCTGGTCCTGGTTCTGTGTGTGTGTCTTGTCCTGGTTCTGTGTGTGTGTCTGGTCCTGGTTCTGTGTGTATATCTGGTTCTGAGGCTGGTTCTGTGTGTATATCTGGTTCTGAGGCTGGTTCTGTGTACGTATCTGGTCCTGGTTCTGCGTGTATATCTGGTTCTGAGGCTGGTTCTGTGTACGTATCTGGTCCTGGTTCTGTGTGTATATCTGGTTCTGAGGCTGGTTCTGTGTGTATATCTGGTTCTGAGGCTGGTTCTGTGTGTGTATCTGGTTCTGAGGCTGGTTCTGTGTGTATATCTGGTTCTGAGGCTGGTTCTGTGTGTATATCTGGTTCTGAGGCTGGTTCTGTGTGTATATCTGGTTCTGAGGCTGGTTCTGTGTGTATATCTGGTTCTGAGGCTGGTTCTGTGTGTGTATCTGGTTCTGAGGCTGGTTCTGTGTGTATATCTGGTTCTGAGGCTGGTTCTGTGTGTATATCTGGTTCTGAGGCTGGTTCTGTGTGTATATCTGGTTCTGAGGCTGGTTCTGTGTGTATATCTGGTTCTGAGGCTGGTTCTGTGTGTATATCTGGTTCTGAGGCTGGTTCTGTGTGTATATCTGGTTCTGAGGCTGGTTCTGTGTACGTATCTGGTCCTGAGCTCCTGGGGAGCCTCTGCCTGTCCATGCAGATGTCCCAGGTTCGAATCCTGGCAGGACCCTGTGCCCAGACCACCCCCTCAGCCACGTTCTCCTCTCTCTCCCCCTCTCTCTCCTCCTCCTCTCTCCTCCTCCTCTCTCCCCCTCTCTCTCCTCCTCTCTCCTCCTCCTCTCTCCTCCTCCTCTCTCTCCTCCTCTCTCTCCCCCTCTCTCTCCTCCTCTCTCTCCTCTCTCTCCCCCTCTCTCCTCCTCTCTCTCTCTCTCTCTCTCTCCTCCTCTCTCCTCCTCTCTCTCTCCTCCTCTCTCTCCTCCTCTCTCTCCCCCTCTCTCTCCTCCTCTCTCTCCTCTCTCTCCTCCTCCTCTGTCTCCTCCTCTCTCTCCCCCTCTCTCTCCTCCTCTCTCTCCTCCTCTCTGCTGCGTGAGGCTCCTCAGTGTCTCTTTCATGGGATGGTCCTTCCCTGTCTCTCACTGCAGAACAAGCTGTTAACTGAGTTCATGATGCTGTTTGGTTGTCATCCTCTTTGGGCTGGTTTAAGTCCCATTGAAGGAGCTTCTTGGTTCTAATCTAGTTCATGCAGCAGTGTTCTTCTTAGCTCCTATAGCAGGTAATGCAGGAGTGTGTTCTGTTGGCTCCTATAGCAGGTAATGCAGGAGTGTGTTCTGTTGGCTCCTATAGCAGGTAATGCAGGAGTGTGTTCTGTTGGCTCCTATATCAGGTCATGCAGGAGTGTGTTCTGTTGGCTCCTATAGCAGGTCATGCAGGAGTGTGTTCTGTTGGCTCCTATAGCAGGTCATGCAGGAGTGTGTTCTGTTGGTTCCTATATCAGGTCATGCAGGAGTGTGTTCTGTTGGCTCCTATAGCAGGTCATGCAGGAGTGTGTTGTGTTGGCTCCTATAGCAGGTCATGCAGGAGTGTGTTCTGTGCTGGGTTGTGTTTCCAGGGGAGGACGAGGAGGGGAGGAGAGGGCTGATTTTGCAGGGGGTACCAGAGTGCTGCAGCCAGAGTTCCCTGTGGGACCGATCAGTACGCGACAACGTCACTGATCACAAGATATCAGAGCAGGTAAAGAGTGTTCCTCAATACCCAACACTCACCTCACTACCCAACACTCACCTCACTACCCAACACTCACCTCAATACCCAACACTCACCTCAATACCCAACACTCACCTCAATACCCAACACTCACCTCACTACCCAACACTCACCTCACTACCCAACACTCACCTCACCACCCAACACTCACCTCACTACCCAACACTCACCTCACTACCCAACACTCACCTCACTACCCAACACTCACCTCACTACCCAACACTCACCTCACTACCCAACACTCACCTCACCACCCAACACTCACCTCACCACCCAACACTCACCTCACTACCCAACACTCACCTCACTACCCAACACTCACCTCACTACCCAACACTCACATCACTACCCAACACTCACCTCACTACCCAACACTCACCTCAGCACCCAACACTCACCTCACCACCCAACACTCACCTCACTACCCAACACTCACCTCACTACCCAACACTCACCTCACTACCCAACACTCACCTCACTACCCAACACTCACCTCACTACCCAACACTCACCTCACTACCCAACACTCATCTCACTACCCAACACTCACCTCACCACCCAACACTCACCTCACGCCCCAACACTCACCTCACTACCCACCACTCACCTCACTACCCACCACTCACCTCACTACCCAACACTCACCTCACCACCCAACACTCACCTCACTACCCAACACTCGCCTCACTACCCACCACTCGCCTCACTACCCACCACTCGCCTCACTACCCAACACTCGCCTCACTACCCAACACTCACCTCACTACCCAACACTCACCTCACTACCCAACACTCACCTCACTACCCAACTCTCACCTCACTACCCAACTCACCTCACTACCCAACACTCACCTCCCTACCCAACACTCACCTCCCTACCCAACACTCACCTCCCTACCCAACTCTCACCTCCCTACCCAACTCTCACCTCACTACCCAACACTCACCTCACTACCCAACACTCACCTCACTACCCAACACTCACCTCACTACCCAACACTCACCTCACTACCCAACACTCGCCTCACTACCCAACACTCGCCTCACTACCCAACACTCACCTCACCACCCAACACTCACCTCACTACCCAACACTCACCTCACTACCCAACACTCACCTCACTACCCAACTCACCTCACTACCCAACACTCGCCTCACTACCCAACACTCACCTCACCACCCAACACTCACCTCACTACCCAACACTCACCTCACTACCCAACACTCACCTCACTACCCAACACTCACCTCACTACCCAACACTCACCTCACTACCCAACACTCACCTCACCACCCAACACTCACCTCACTACCCAACACTCACCTCACTACCCAACACTCACCTCACTCCCCAACACTCTCCTCACCACCCAACACTCACCTCACTACCCAACACTCACCTCACTACCCAACACTCACCTCACTCCCCAACACTCACCTCACTACCCAACACTCACCTCAATACCCAACACTCACCTCACTACCCAACACTCACCTCAATACCCAACACTCACCTCACTACCCAACACTCACCTCACTACCCAACACTCACCTCACTACCCAACACTCACCTCACTACCCAACACTCACCTCAATACCCAACACTCACCTCCCTACCCAACACTCACCTCCCTACCCAACACTCACCTCCATACCCAACTCTCACCTCACTACCCAACTCTCACCTCACTACCCAACACTCACCTCACTACCCAACACTCACCTCACCACCCAACACTCACCTCACTACCCAACACTCACCTCACCACCCAACACTCACCTCACCACCCAACACTCACCTCACTACCCAACACTCACCTCACTACCCAACACTCACCTCACTACCCAACACTCACCTCACTACCCAACACTCACCTCACTACCCAACACTCACCTCACTACCCAACACTCACCTCACTACCCAACACTCAGAGTTCTGAAAGAGAAAGCTTGTGTGTGTGTGTTTTCTCCGTGTCTGTGCCCAGGACCTGAACAGGCAGCGTAGTGAGGTCCTGGTTCCGGGCTCCAGGCTGCGCCCCCCTCCCCAGGGCCGGGTGCCCGTCCTGCTGGTGCAGCAGCCTGGGAAGCAGGTGGGGCTGGAGCAGCCGTCCTGGGGGGCTGGCTGGGACCTGCTGCTGCCCAAGGCCTGGGGCATGGCCTTCTGGGTCCCCCTGGTACACCGCCTCGCCCTCTCTACCCAACACTCACCTCACTACCCAACACTCACCTCACTACATGGCCTTCTGGGTCCCCCTGGTACACCGCCTCCCTCTCTACCCAACACTCACCTCACTACCCAACACTCACCTCACTACATGGCCTTCTGGGTCCCCCTGGTACACCGCCTCCCTCTCTACCCAACACTCACCTCACTACCCAACACTCACCTCACTACATGGCCTTCTGGGTCCCCCTGGTACACAGCCTCCCTCTCTACCCAACACTCACCTCACTACCCAACACTCACCTCACTACCCAACACTCACCTCACTACCCAACACTCACCTCACTACATGGCCTTCTGGGTCCCCCTGGTACACAGCCTCCCTCTCTACCCAACACTCACCTCACTACCCAACACTCACCTCACTACATGGCCTTCTGGGTCCCCCTGGTACACAGCCTCGCCCTCTCTACCCAACACTCACCTCACTACCCAACACTCACCTCACTACATGGCCTTCTGGGTCCCCCTGGTACACAGCCTCGCCCTCTCTACCCAACACTCACCTCACTACCCAACACTCACCTCACTACATGGCCTTCTGGGTCCCCCTGATACACAGCCTCCCTCTCTACCCAACACTCACCTCACTACCCAACACTCACCTCACTACATGGCCTTCTGGGTCCCCCTGGTACACAGCCTCCCTCTCTACCCAACACTCACCTCACTACCCAACACTCACCTCACTACATGGCCTTCTGGGTCCCCCTGGTACACAGCCTCCCTCTCTACCCAACACTCACCTCACTACCCAACACTCACCTCACTACATGGCCTTCTGCGTCCCCCTGGTACACAGCCTCCCTCTCTACCCAACACTCACCTCACTACCCAACACTCACCTCACTACATGGCCTTCTGGGTCCCCCTGGTACACAGCCTCCCTCTCTACCCAACACTCACCTCACTACCCAACACTCACCTCACTACATGGCCTTCTGGGTCCCCCTGGTACACAGCCTCCCTCTCTACCCAACACTCACCTCACTACCCAACACTCACCTCACTACATGGCCTTCTGGGTCCCCCTGGTACACAGCCTCGCCCTCTCTCAGTCCAACAGGCTTTTAGTTCGCTACCAACAATCATGTTCACTGATCCAGGACCAGGCTTTATCCCTTTCATCTAACGTGACAAATGAAGGATCAGATTTCAGCGTTGAGGTGGACGCACTAGAACAGCGGTTCCATAACTCAATCAGGCCCAACTTGGGTATTTTCTGGCCTCACCTAGATTAGAATTGGTAATTAATTAGAGGCTATTGTACAAACAGGGCATTTCCTTTACTACTAATAACAAGACACAAAGATCCAATTTTAGTTTTATATTTTATTCAAAAATGAACAAATTTGACCACTGTGAAATAATTACGCCTCAAACTCAAATAATAATTTAAATAAATGATATATTAATCAAAATTAGCTTTTTTTTCCCCCTGTTCCCCACCTGCAGTACCTCCGTGCCCCACTAGGGTGGCGCGCCTCACACTTTGGGAATCACTGCACTAGAATGAATAATCTCAAGTTGGTGAAGTTCTTTTGTTGACCGTATAGCAACGTTAGATGGGTCAACTGATCCCGGCTGTCCCCCAGGTCTACAGAGGGGTGCGCGTGGGGGGGCTGCAGATGTCCCTGAAACACTCCCAGAACAAGGGAGCGCCTCACTTCCCACACGATTACCCAGACTGCCCCTCTGGGCAGCGCTTCCAGCAGGAGCAGGAGGACGAGCTCCTCGCCAAGTTTAAGAGGTCAGCGGCTGCATTTGACCTTTAGTAATCAAGGTTGACCTCACTGAGATAGAACACTGTTTTTTCAAGAGAGACCCGTCCATGGTGACCAACAGACCTGTCCCCTGTCCTAGACACATGACCAACAGACCTGTCCCCTGTCCTAGACACATGACCAACAGACCTGTCCCCTGTCCTAGACACATGACCAACAGACCTGTCCCCTGTCCCCTGTCCTAGACACGTGACCAACAGACCTGTCCTAGACACGTGACCAACAGACCTGTCCCCTGTCCCCTGTCCTAGACACGTGACCAACAGACCTGTCCTAGACACGTGACCAACAGACCTGTCCCCTGTCCCCTGTCCTAGACACATGACCAACAGACCTGTCCTAGACACGTGACCAACAGACCTGTCCTAGACACGTGACCAACAGACCTGTCCCCTGTCCTAGATGTGACCAACAGACCTGTCCCCTGTCCCAGACACGTGACCAACAGACCTGTCCCCTGTCCTAGACACGTGACCAACAGACCTGTCCCCTGTCCCAGACACGTGACCAACAGACCTGTCCCCTGTCCCAGACACGTGACCAACAGACCTGTCCCCTGTCCTAGATGTGACCAACAGACCTGTCCCCTGTCCTAGACCAACAGACCTGTCCCCTGTCCTAGACACGTGACCAACAGACCTGTCCCCTGTCCCAGACACGTGACCAACAGACCTGTCCCCTGTCCTAGATGTGACCAACAGACCTGTCCCCTGTCCTAGACACATGACCAACAGACCTGTCCCCTGTCCTAGACACATGACCAACAGACCTGTCCCCTGTCCTAGACCAACAGACCTGTCCCCTGTCCTAGACACATGACCAACAGACCTGTCCCCTGTCCTAGACCAACAGACCTGTCCCCTGTCCTAGACCAACAGACCTGTCCCCTGTCCTAGACACGTGACCAACAGACCTGTCCCCTGTCCTAGATGTGACCAACAGACCTGTCCCCTGTCCTAGACACGTGACCAACAGACCTGTCCCCTGTCCTAGACCAACAGACCTGTCCCCTGTCCTAGACATGTGACCAACAGACCTGTCCCCTGTCCTAGATGTGACCAACAGACCTGTCCCCTGTCCCCTGTCCTAGACACGTGACCAACAGACCTGTCCCCTGTCCTAGACATGAGACCAACAGACCTGTCCCCTGTCCTAGATGTGACCAACAGACCTGTCCCCTGTCCCCTGTCCTAGACACGTGACCAACAGACCTGTCCCCTGTCCTAGACATGTGACCAACAGACCTGTCCCCTGTCCCCTGTCCTAGACACATGACCAACAGACCTGTCCCCTGTCCCCTGTCCTAGACACGTGACCAACAGACCTGTCCCCTGTCCTAGACATGAGACCAACAGACCTGTCCCCTGTCCTAGACACATGACCAACAGACCTGTCCCCTGTCCCCTGTCCTAGACACGTGACCAACAGACCTGTCCCCTGTCCTAGACATGAGACCAACAGACCTGTCCCCTGTCCCCTGTCCTAGACACGTGACCAACAGACCTGTCCCCTGTCCTAGACATGAGACCAACAGACCTGTCCCCTGTCCTAGATGTGACCAACAGACCTGTCCCCTGTCCCCTGTCCTAGACACGTGACCAACAGACCTGTCCCCTGTCCTAGACGTGACCAACAGACCTGTCCCCTGTCCCCTGTCCTAGACACATGACCAACAGACCTGTCCCCTGTCCTAGACATGAGACCAACAGACCTGTCCCCTGTCCTAGACATGTGACCAACAGACCTGTCCCCTGTCCCCTGTCCTAGACACATGACCAACAGACCTGTCCCCTGTCCTAGACACATGACCAACAGACCTGTCCCCTGTCCTAGACCAACAGACCTGTCCCCTGTCCTAGACACATGACCAACAGACCTGTCCCCTGTCCTAGACACATGACCAACAGACCTGTCCCCTGTCCCCTGTCCTAGACACGTGACCAACAGACCTGTCCTAGACACGTGACCAACAGACCTGTCCCCTGTCCCCTGTCCTAGACACGTGACCAACAGACCTGTCCTAGACACGTGACCAACAGACCTGTCCCCTGTCCCCTGTCCTAGACACATGACCAACAGACCTGTCCTAGACACGTGACCAACAGACCTGTCCTAGACACGTGACCAACAGACCTGTCCCCTGTCCTAGATGTGACCAACAGACCTGTCCCCTGTCCCAGACACGTGACCAACAGACCTGTCCCCTGTCCTAGACACGTGACCAACAGACCTGTCCCCTGTCCCAGACACGTGACCAACAGACCTGTCCCCTGTCCCAGACACGTGACCAACAGACCTGTCCCCTGTCCTAGATGTGACCAACAGACCTGTCCCCTGTCCTAGACCAACAGACCTGTCCCCTGTCCTAGACACGTGACCAACAGACCTGTCCCCTGTCCCAGACACGTGACCAACAGACCTGTCCCCTGTCCTAGATGTGACCAACAGACCTGTCCCCTGTCCTAGACACATGACCAACAGACCTGTCCCCTGTCCTAGACACATGACCAACAGACCTGTCCCCTGTCCTAGACCAACAGACCTGTCCCCTGTCCTAGACACATGACCAACAGACCTGTCCCCTGTCCTAGACCAACAGACCTGTCCCCTGTCCTAGACCAACAGACCTGTCCCCTGTCCTAGACACGTGACCAACAGACCTGTCCCCTGTCCTAGATGTGACCAACAGACCTGTCCCCTGTCCTAGACACGTGACCAACAGACCTGTCCCCTGTCCTAGACCAACAGACCTGTCCCCTGTCCTAGACATGTGACCAACAGACCTGTCCCCTGTCCTAGATGTGACCAACAGACCTGTCCCCTGTCCCCTGTCCTAGACACGTGACCAACAGACCTGTCCCCTGTCCTAGACATGAGACCAACAGACCTGTCCCCTGTCCTAGATGTGACCAACAGACCTGTCCCCTGTCCCCTGTCCTAGACACGTGACCAACAGACCTGTCCCCTGTCCTAGACATGTGACCAACAGACCTGTCCCCTGTCCCCTGTCCTAGACACATGACCAACAGACCTGTCCCCTGTCCCCTGTCCTAGACACGTGACCAACAGACCTGTCCCCTGTCCTAGACATGAGACCAACAGACCTGTCCCCTGTCCTAGACACATGACCAACAGACCTGTCCCCTGTCCCCTGTCCTAGACACGTGACCAACAGACCTGTCCCCTGTCCTAGACATGAGACCAACAGACCTGTCCCCTGTCCCCTGTCCTAGACACGTGACCAACAGACCTGTCCCCTGTCCTAGACATGAGACCAACAGACCTGTCCCCTGTCCTAGATGTGACCAACAGACCTGTCCCCTGTCCCCTGTCCTAGACACGTGACCAACAGACCTGTCCCCTGTCCTAGACGTGACCAACAGACCTGTCCCCTGTCCCCTGTCCTAGACACATGACCAACAGACCTGTCCCCTGTCCTAGACATGAGACCAACAGACCTGTCCCCTGTCCTAGACATGTGACCAACAGACCTGTCCCCTGTCCCCTGTCCTAGACACATGACCAACAGACCTGTCCCCTGTCCTAGACACATGACCAACAGACCTGTCCCCTGTCCTAGACCAACAGACCTGTCCCCTGTCCTAGACACATGACCAACAGACCTGTCCCCTGTCCTAGACATGTGACCAACAGACCTGTCCCCTGTCCCCTGTCCTAGACACGTGACCAACAGACCTGTCCCCTGTCCTAGACATGAGACCAACAGACCTGTCCCCTGTCCTAGATGTGACCAACAGACCTGTCCCCTGTCCTAGACACGTGACCAACAGACCTGTCCCCTGTCCTAGACATGTGACCAACAGACCTGTCCCCTGTCCCCTGTCCTAGACACATGACCAACAGACCTGTCCTAGACATGTCACCAACAGACCTGTCCTAGACCAACAGACCTGTCCTAGACCAACAGACCTGTCCTAGACCAACAGACCTGTCCTAGACTAACAGACCTGTCCTAGACCAACAGACCTGTCCTAGACTAACAGACCTGTCCTAGACCAACAGACCTGTCCTAGACCAACAGACCTGTCCTAGACTAACAGACCTGTCCTAGACCAACAGACCTGTCCTAGACCAACAGACCTGTCCTAGACACGTGACCAACAGACCTGTCCTAGACCAACAGACCTGTCCTAGACCAACAGACCTGTCCTAGACTAACAGACCTGTCCTAGACCAACAGACCTGTCCTAGACCAACAGACCTGTCCTAGACACGTGACCAACAGACCTGTCCTAGACCAACAGACCTGTCCTAGACCAACAGACCTGTCCTAGACCAACAGACCTGTCCTAGACATGTCACCAACAGACCTGTCCTAGACCAACAGACCTGTCCTAGACCAACATACCTGTCCTAGACACGTGACCAACAGACCTGTCCTAGACCAACATACCTGTCCTAGACCAACAGACCTGTCCTAGACCAACAGACCTGTCCTAGACTAACAGACCTGTCCTAGACTAACAGACCTGTCCTAGACCAACAGACCTGTCCTAGACCAACAGACCTGTCCTAGACCAACAGACCTGTCCTAGACCAACAGACCTGTCCTAGACTAACAGACCTGTCCTAGACTAACAGACCTGTCCTAGACATGTCACCAACAGACCTGTCCTAGACCAACAGACCTGTGCTAGACACATGACCAACAGACCTGTCCTAGACCAACAGACCTGTCCTAGACCAACAGACCTGTCCTAGACACACAGACCTGTCCTAGACCAACAGACCTGTGCTAGACCAACAGACCTGTCCTAGACTAACAGACCTGTCCTAGACTAACAGACCTGTCCTAGACCAACAGACCTGTCCTAGACTAACAGACCTGTCCTAGACTAACAGACCTGTCCTAGAAGTGACCAACAGACCTGTGCTAGACACATGACCAACAGACCTGTCCTAGACATGTCACCAACAGACCTGTGCTAGACCAACAGACCTGTGCTAGACACATGACCAACAGACCTGTCCTAGACCAACAGACCTGTCCTAGACCAACAGACCTGTCCTAGACCAACAGACCTGTGCTAGACACATGACCAACAGACCTGTTCTAGACCAACAGACCTGTTCTAGACCAACAGACCTGTCCTAGACCAACAGACCTGTCCTAGACCAACAGACCTGTCCTAGACACGTGACCAACAGACCTGTCCTAGACCAACAGACCTGTCCTAGACCAACAGACCTGTCCTAGACCAACCGACCTGTCCTAGACCAACCGACCTGTCCTAGACCAACAGACCTGTCCTAGACCAACAGACCTGTCCTAGACCAACAGACCTGTCC
This sequence comes from Borostomias antarcticus, assembly GCF_949987555.1. Classification (NCBI taxonomy): domain Eukaryota; kingdom Metazoa; phylum Chordata; class Actinopteri; order Stomiiformes; family Stomiidae; genus Borostomias; species Borostomias antarcticus. Next base: position 28,681,084 of record NC_140243.1, read on the forward strand.
TAGACACGTGACCAACAGACCTGTCCTAGACTAACAGACCTGTCCTAGACCAACAGACCTGTCCTAGACTAACAGACCTGTCCTAGACCAACAGACCTGTCCTAGACTAACAGACCTGTCCTAGACCAACAGACCTGTCCTAGACTAACAGACCTGTCCTAGACTAACAGACCTGTCCTAGAAGTGACCAACAGACCTGTGCTAGACACATGACCAACAGACCTGTCCTAGACCAACAGACCTGTCCTAGACCAACAGACCTGTGCTAGACACATGACCAACAGACCTGTGCTAGACCAACAGACCTGTCCTAGACCAACAGACCTGTCCTAGACCAACAGACCTGTCCTAGACTAACAGACCTGTCCTAGACTAACAGACCTGTCCTAGACCAACAGACCTGTCCTAGACCAACAGACCTGTCCTAGACCAACAGACCTGTTCTAGACGCGTGACAACAGACAACAGAACAATGCTGTACAGTGAGTCCTGTACACTAATCCAGACATGGGACAATATAGACAGTACACTAACCCAGACATGGGACAATATAGACAGTACACTAACCCAGACATAGGACAATAAAGACAGTACACTCACCCAGACATAGGACAATATAGACAGTACACTCACCCAGACATAGGACAATATAGACAGTACACTCACCCAGACATAGGACAATATAGACAGTAGTACAATGCAATTATCACAATATAGACAGTAGTACAATGCAATTATCACAATCAGTTTTATTGTCCAGGTAGTTTTACACATACTAGGAATTGGCTTTGGTCAGTGGGGCGTAACACTGATGGAGACAATATTAGACAGGGTGCAAGGATGAGACAGGACAGTGCAAATAGGCAGTGCAAAATACAACGGAAAACTACAGCTGACACACAAGGGACTGATCTATACTGTGTACACTACAACTGAGCTCTGGGATTATGGGATTTCATGTGCTTTGTATTATATTTTTATATTTTGATCTATGATCATTTCAGCTCCACACAGGTTAATAACCCGATGCCTGTGATCTTCCATAATCCACGGCCAAGCTGTAATTTGTTAAGTCAATCGGCTACCCCAGCAGTTTGACGAGTTTGACCCTTCTGCCCCTCCGTAGGCGTCCGCCTGCCAAGAGGACAAATTATATAAAACATGGCTGCCTGGCTCCTTTCCGTTGCCCCTGGCAACAGCTGGCAGAGGAGTGGGAGCTGATTGCGAGGGAAGGAGGAGACGAGTTGGGAGAAGGAGGAGGAGGAGAGAGCCTGGCCAAAACCCCAATCCCGCCAGTCGTACCAAAGACGGGGGAAGTGACATCACAAGGGGACGGGGCCTTCGGTGTCTTGAGGTAAGTCTGAGACTCCTCCCTTAATATAACTGCTTCTCCCGTAATGCAAGTTCCTAAGGGTTAGAGTTCAGACGGGCGGAGGCGTAGTGGAGGACTCCCACCTGGGGACCTGGTATCTGAATCATCACTCGCTCGCCTTCGTTTCTCTGAGATCGGGGTGGTGTGTTTTTGACATTGGGGTGGTGTGTTTTTGAGGATCGGGGTGGTGTGTTTTTGAGATTGGGGTGGTGTGTTTTTGACATTGGGGTGGTGTGTTTTTGACATTGGGGTGGTGTGTTTTTGACATTGGGGTGGTGTGTTTTTGAGATTGGGGTGGTGTGTTTGAGATTGGGGTGGTGTGTTTGAGATTGGGGTGGTGTGTTTTTGACATTGGGGTGGTGTGTTTTTGACATTGGGGTGGTGTGTTTTTGAGGATCGGGGTGGTGTGTTTTTGACAGCGCTGACACATGGCTGTGAGCCAGGCCTCCACTCTCATGATCATGCCCTTGATGAGAACATCCAGAGAACGTCCTGCTCCAAATCGCAGTAATCCATCAGGGAGATGAGTAGGGGGGAGAGTGGCGCCTGTCTTAGAGGAACGGCCCACTTCACGAGCCACAACACTGGAATAGATCGGCCTGTTTTGGTTGCCTTTTTATTTTGGGGTCATTCTGAATAGCAGCCAGTTAATGAAAACATGTCATTCTTCTCAGACCGTTTTATTGCTCCGATTTACTAAAAAGTGTCCTTCCTTCGACGGAGTACCTTTCACCCGCCTGCTTCCTCTGTGTGCTCTCCAGGAACAGGAAGTCCCTGAGGCAGCTCTCAGTTTGGTGCAGACCCACTTCCTCAAAGGGTCAGAGGTCACAGCGTCAGTGGGTGGCCCCACAGCTGACGCCGGCGGCCGCGGCATCCTTCCTCGCGTCCCATTGGAGGAGCCTGGTGTGGGTCCGCCTCTCCTTGCTGCGCAAGGGCCAGCCGGAGCTGCACGGCCAGGTGTGCGTCCCGGCCCCCGGGGACCTGCTGCTGCAGCGGAGCGAGCCGGGCTACGGGGGCCCCCAGGAGCCGCTCCACGTCGACCACTTCAAGAGCCGGCTGAAACGCCGCAAGAAGATCCGCCAGCCTGGCTCCTCCCCCTCCCACGAGGCCAACAGACAGCAGTCTGGTCCTACCCCCACCCTCGCCCCCACCACCAGCCCCTCTCCCGGGGGATCAGCTTCGACCTCCGCCCCCCGCCACCCCCACCCCTCCTCCTCCTCCTCCTCTACCCCAGCGCTGACCCTGGGGCTGTGGCCGGAGCCGCTGCCCAGCGTGACCTCTCACTGCTCCCGGCTGACCCTGGGCTGGGTGACGCAGGGGGACTTCTCCCTGTCGGCGGGCTGCGGCGAGGCCCTGGGCCTGGTCAGCCTCCCCGGCCTGCTGCGCACGCTGCTGGACCAGCCGGAGGGGCAGCGCGGCCTGGTGCTCCTCCGCAACCCCGCCTCCCTGCAGTACCGCTTCGCCAAGATCAACGTGGAGGCGTGAGCTCGGGGGGGCGAGGCCCGGGGGGGGGGGGGTGGGGGCGTTACTATAGTACTACTACGCATGCCAGCGCTGCACTCTGGGGGGCAGCATGGAGGTGTGGGAGGCCCCGCCCCCAAGTCAGCCGCCAAGTCCGACCTACCCTCCGCCCCCCCATGTGCTTGTGGAGGTCAGAGAGGGACTGGACAGCAGGATCAGGGGTGGATCTGGGATAACGCTGCTTACAGACTGGATTGTCCTCTCCGACCTCTTGAGCGTGTTGAGGGTCATGCTACAGGGTTGAGTTAGGGTTGAGTCATGCTACAGGGTTGAGTTAGGGTTGAGTCCTGAATCCAGACAGCTTTGAAGGTGTGTGAGACTGAAGTGATCTCTGACCCAAAAATAATGGTGCCTTGTGTTGAGTTCCTTTCCTGCATCCATGCGCTATGAGAGCAATATAGGACGCGTGTTCCATTTTTGAATTTGCACGTGTTGACTGAGATGAGACGTGTTTCGAGGTCTCAGCTGAACAGGGATGGCTGTTGGTTTTCTGTTGGTTGATATTGTTCAGGGTTCACACCCGGATGCCTTTGTACTCATCAGTTCCTTATTTGTTCATGATCGCGCTCTGTTGCGTGGCCATTTCCTTAGTTCTCACCAACGTGGTTTTGGTTCAGTCAGAAAGATCAACTCTAGACTGTTAAAGATTTCAGTTCCATTGTTTGAATTGATGCCAATAAAATATCCGTGCTGCACTCCATCCAAGTGTGATTTCTAAGGGCTTTTAAATTGCTGAGTGGTTGTGGAGATGTAGAACAATGTAAGTGCACTTGATCTTTAATTGGCCACCTGTGTGTGTGTCCTCACGTAGTGACACCTGTTCACTTCTCTGTACTTGGTGGCAGAGGAATCCCACTTATACCATAATGTGTAGGTGGGCTGTGCAAGGGCCCTGTTGCTTAGCAACACTGAACTTTGCAGTGTGTGTGTGTGTGTGTGTGGAGGTTTACCCAAGGTAAACATGACTAGCCAAGCCTCAATCTAATGTTTAAATACCCGTGGCGTGTCAGGCGTATTGTAACCCGCCTTGTCAGTGTTCTAACAACATCACAGTTTTTCTGCTGCATGGCGTTCTCACGATATCGGGACAAGGCTCAAGACTTCAGCCTGCTGGGTTTGGAACACTATGAATAAAGATGAGCTGTAGAATTAGAGTCTGACCAAGTCTCATTCATTCGGTCCACACAACAGATTGTAGTTTGTTTCTGTTATAATTAAATGGCTTTTGAAATGGTGAGTGCAAGCCAGGTTCCTGTAGATGTGCGGTGTTCCTGTGCAGTCCTGCCAGCAGAGGGCGCTGGTGCTCCTGCTTTACCAGACAGCATTTCAGCTCAAGACACTTTAAATAACTTCGCTGTTTATTATACAACAGATTACAGTTTTTTTTTTTATTACACTACGGAGAAGAGTCTCAACAGAAGTGAGACTTCAAAACAATGTGTTTAGTTATCACAGAGGGTATATCAAAAAGATGAGTTGAGAAAGCTGTTAGTGGGACCATGTTTAGTGCATTTTAAATGCTGTTGTAAGCATTTCAACCCTGCTTGTCCTCCTCTGTCACTGCAAATAATCATAGGTTATAACCTGCCCAGTTAAATAAAAGTTAAATAAAAAGTAAAAACATGAACTCATATTTGAAAAATACCTATTGGGCTCTGTTTTGCATTAGGTTTTGATCCCGAGATTTTGCATTTATTGCAACCAGTTTGTCTATTCCTCCACAGCAAAGTTAGTGAGCTCTACTGGGATTAACAGAGAGAGAGGCACTTATTATGACCGTCTCTCGACCATCTCCCCTCTTCAACAGTCCCACAGAATGTGGTATGTGCACTGACAAACAACACACAAACACAAACAACGCACAAACACATAGAGGTTGAAGTTAGGAATCCTCTGTTTTCTCCGCTCTGCTACACGGGGTGGCAGCCACGGATCCGTAGGTTGAGCTCTCCGGCTGGACCTTATCTGTGTGTCTTCTCCCTGTGCGCACGCAGACAACCAGGCTCTGAGATGACCGGATCTGCAGCTCTGCTTCCAGACCAAACTAGGCACAGACCAACTCACTGGAATGTGGATTCATCACTGTAGCCCACGGGGTTGAACCACTGAGGCCCCACCATGCTAGCTACAGCAGACAGGCAGTCTCTTCCCCTCACAAAGACAATACCCAGCGTTGGAGAGGGCTTTCACTGCTGAGGAGGTACGATCACTTTCTCTGGTGGAATGTGGATTTGTTTCCATCTTTCTTTCAAACATGGTATCTGTCTCACTTAACGCATACTTTTCATGCAGAGTGAGAGAAGACTGCAAACGGATGAGATTGGAGGAGCAACCTACCAGGGATCTGACCCATGGGTATGAAGGTTTGTTCTGGCTGGATGATTTTCTGTCTGTTTCTGGCGATCAGGAACACGCCCAGGAAAGAGAGCAGACAGCTGAAACACATCATAGACAGAGGGTCAGAAACATCACAGATAGAGGGTCAGAAACATCACAGAGGTCAGAAACATCACAGAGGTCAGAAACATCACAGAGGTCAGAAACATCACAGAGGTCAGAAACATCACAGACAGGTCAGAAACATCACAGAGGTCAGAAACATCACAGAGGTCAGAAACATCACAGACAGAGGTCAGAAACATCACAGAGGGTCAGAAACATCACAGAGGGTCAGAAACATCACAGAGGGTCAGAAACATCACAGACAGAGGTCAGAAACATCACAGAGGGTCAGAAACATCACAGACAGGTCAGAAACATCACAGACAGGTCAGAAACATCACAGACAGAGGTCAGAAACATCACAGAGGTCAGAAACATCACAGAGGTCAGAAACATCACAGACAGGTCAGAAACATCACAGACAGGTCAGAAACATCACAGACAGGTCAGAAACATCACAGACAGGTCAGAAACATCACAGAGGTCAGAAACATCACAGACAGAGGTCAGAAACATCACAGAGGTCAGAAACATCACAGAGGGTCAGAAACATCACAGAGGTCAGAAACATCACAGAGGGTCAGAAACATCACAGACAGAGGGTCAGAAACATCACAGAGGGTCAGAAACATCACAGACAGGTCAGAAACATCACAGAGGGTCAGAAACATCACAGAGGTCAGAAACATCACAGACAGGTCAGAAACATCACAGACAGAGGTCAGAAACATCACAGACAGAGGGTCAGAAACATCACAGAGGGTCAGAAACATCACAGAGGGTCAGAAACATCACAGACAGAGGTCAGAAACATCACAGAGGGTCAGAAACATCACAGACAGAGGGTCAGAAACATCACAGAGGGTCAGAAACATCACAGAGGGTCAGAAACATCACAGAGGGTCAGAAACATCACAGACAGGTCAGAAACATCACAGAGGGTCAGAAACATCATAGAGGATCAGAAACATCACAGAGGTCAGAAACATCACAGACAGGTCAGAAACATCACAGACAGAGGGTCAGAAACATCACAGAGGGTCAGAAACATCACAGAGGGTCAGAAACATCACAGACAGAGGTCAGAAACATCACAGAGGGTCAGAAACATCACAGACAGAGGGTCAGAAACATCACAGAGGGTCAGAAACATCACAGACAGAGGGTCAGAAACATCACAGAGGTCAGAAACATCACAGAGGGTCAGAAACATCACAGACAGGTCAGAAACATCACAGAGGTCAGAAACATCACAGACAGAGGGTCAGAAACATCACAGAGGTCAGAAACATCACAGACAGGTCAGAAACATCACAGAGGGTCAGAAACATCACAGACAGAGGGTCAGAAACATCACAGACAGAGGGTCAGAAACATCACAGACAGGTCAGAAACATCACAGAGGTCAGAAACATCACAGAGGGTCAGAAACATCACAGAGGGTCAGAAACATCACAGAGGGTCAGAAACATCACAGACAGGTCAGAAACATCACAGAGGGTCAGAAACATCACAGAGGGTCAGAAACATCACAGACAGAGGGTCAGAAACATCACAGACAGGTCAGAAACATCACAGAGGTCAGAAACATCACAGACAGGTCAGAAACATCACAGACAGGTCAGAAACATCACAGACAGGTCAGAAACATCACAGAGGGTCAGAAACATCACAGACAGGTCAGAAACATCACAGACAGGTCAGAAACATCACAGACAGGTCAGAAACATCACAGAGGGTCAGAAACATCACAGAGGGTCAGAAACATCACAGACAGAGGTCAGAAACATCACAGACAGAGGGTCAGAAACATCACAGAGGGTCATAAACATTACAGACAGGTCAGAAACATCACAGAGGGTCAGAAACATCACAGAGGGTCAGAAACATCACAGAGGGTCAGAAACATCACAGACAGGTCAGAAACATCACAGACAGAGGGTCAGAAACATCACAGAGGGTCAGAAACATCACAGACAGAGGGTCAGAAACATCACAGACAGAGGGTCAGAAACATCACAGAGGGTCAGAAACATCACAGACAGAGGGTCAGAAACATCATAGAGGGTCAGAAACATCACAGAGGGTCAGAAACATCACAGAGGGTCAGAAACATCACAGACAGAGGGTCAGAAACATCACAGACAGAGGTCAGAAACATCACAGAGGTCAGAAACATCACAGACAGAGGGTCAGAAACATCACAGACAGGTCAGAAACATCACAGAGGGTCAGAAACATCACAGAGGGTCAGAAACATCACAGACAGGTCAGAAACATCACAGACAGGTCAGAAACATCACAGACAGAGGGTCAGAAACATCACAGACAGAGGGTCAGAAACATCACAGACAGAGGGTCAGAAACATCACAGAGGGTCAAAAACATCACAGACAGGTCAGAAACATCACAGAGGGTCAGAAACATCACAGACAGGTCAGAAACATCACAGACAGAGGGTCAACGTCTATTTGTGCTGCAAGTTGAACACTGGCGGTTCTAGCAGAAAGACTAGCACTTGCTCGATCGCCTTGTTGAGAGGGGTCAGGGAAGAATTTTTACAGCTCACTTTTCTGGCCCCCGGGTGAAACTGTTTTTTTGCTTCCCTCTGGAATATGTAGGGGTGGGTCGTATGCCCACCTCCCTTGTTCTCTGTAAAGCGCATTGTGTTGCCTCTGGGTATGAAATGCACTATACAAATAAAGTTTGATTTGATTTTGAGCCACAACAGCAGCTAACAAGGGTCCTGAAAATGTATATAATAATAATATGGTAAATGGTAAATTTACCATTTACCATAATAATAATAATAATTATTAATTATAATAATAACCAGGGTTTTCTTGCTATATCTCCATGGTTAATTCAGATCTACTGCTTCAGATGCCTGGAGTCAGTTCAGTTGTGTATAGAGGACTGTTGGCCTGTTTCTGGTTACTCACCCAAAGAAAAACATGCAGATGTTGAGCATAGCCAATCCATAGAACTCCTGGTAATATACTATTCCTGAAAAACAAAATATACCATCATATATTTCATATATTATACCATATTTTAATATAATATACCATAATGAATGAATGAATGAATGAATGTATAAATGCATTAATCAATTAGTGAATGAATGAATTCCTGCAGAAATACACAATATGACAGTACAACAATATGACAACAGACCGATCGCATGGTAAAAGCATAACCATGTCAGTGTGAAGCGTATGAGCATCCGCAGGCCTGGTTCTCATACCTGCTATGATGGCGCTGGCAGTGAAAAACACAAAGTTGATGGGGACGACTTCTGTGGCATCAAACATTCTCATGGCTTGATTGAGGAACCTGAGAGAGGTGAGAGAGGGAGGGTCACAGAGGCTGTCCCGCCCATGTAGGGTAACAAGAAACCCCCCCCCCCTCGGTCTGAGGCCACACACGGTGATGAATCATCCTAACTACAAACCCACTTTCATACAGACAAGGTGTCCAATTTTGTTGCAAACCACATTTTCTTCCAATGCTCCTCTGGAATTGGAAAACACAATTTGTGTGGAGTTTGTGTTCTCGGCGGACGGGATTGTTAGGTAATGCCATTTATTTCCAACTACTGCCCACAGACAATGACGGAACGCCTCAGAATGTGAATCAATAACGGTCTCGGGATATGAAAACTGCGGAGGCGGGACTAACTTGATCTGGAATGCGCAGGACGCCACCATGACGACCAGCATGACATAGAAGATGGGGTAGTTGAGCTGCATGTAGCCCTTCACCGACTCTGCGATCAGGCCGGACACCGCCTTGACGGAGATCACGGTCAGGGAGGCTACAGGGGCACAGAGATGACAGGGGGGGGGGGGGGGGTCTGCTATTTATACATCAGGAGTTCATGTGTGCCGGTGCAACTAATCTCCGCTCGTCTGGCCTGGCAACCCGTCCTGAATTTGTCATCGTCGTGTCACGACTGACAGACTGTCGTGATGCTTCCAGCGCTGGCCGTGGGGTTAAACGCCGCCAGGGCTGTCAGGTTTGATCTAGCTGTCCGAGCTCCGCCCCCAAGGAGAACACGCTCCTCCTTACCGAGCTCCGCCCCCAAGGAGAAGACGCTCCTCCTTACCGAGCTCCGCCCCCAAGGAGAAGACGCTCCTCCTTACCGAGCTCCGCCCCCAAGGAGAAGACGCTCCTCCTTACCGAGCTCTGCCCCCAAGGAGAAGACGCTCCTCCTTACCGAGCAGAGCGACGAGCAGCAGCACGATCACGATGTGTTTCATCTTCCTGATCTTGTACAGGAAGAGGAGGATACAAAACAGGATGCCCTCTACTAGCTGGAGACAGAGAGGGAGAGAAAGAGAGGGAGGGAGAAAGGGAGGGAGAGAGAGGAGGGAGGGAGAGAGAGTGGGAGAGAAAGAGATTGAGAGAGAGGGGGGGAGAGGTGGGGGAGAAGGAGAGAGAGGAGAAAGGTGAGAGAAGGAGAGAGAAAGAGAGGAGGATAAAGGGTGACACAAACAATAAAAAACATACAGAAAGGATTTCCATACACGGTCCTTTCAAATACTCACACAAAGTCAAAGGATTTCCATAAACAGCCCTTTAAAAAACTCAGACAAAGTCAAAGAGGTAATTCTATTCAACAGTCAACTATATGGAGCTCATCTGTAACACTAAAACCTGAAAGCCTGTCTAACGCACAAAAGAGGCAATTAACATTCGTCTCCCGTCACTCCAAGAGCAAACGTGGATGTATGATCAGTGTGACTAAGTGCAGAGAACACAGCGCTCTAACTGACACTAACAGCCCTGTCTGAGGAACGCGATGCTGCTTGCTTCATTAACGAACCGGCCCCTGAGTCCTGGTTCAGCATTCCTAATGACGCCCAGCTAGGAGGGCCAGTCATATCAAAACATGGTCAGAACTTGGTCAAACAGGACACCAACGTTTGACTATCAGGCTCATTCCACCATTTCCTTTTTGTTTTCCATGGGTAAATAACTTCCCTTCTAAGAAAGAAGAAATAACGACACTGTATTCTAGATGAGTTCCAAAATGCTAATGGGTAGCTAGCGGCTACAGAGGGAGATGGTCTGCAGAGAGCTCCAGTCTAGCTGGGAGGAAGGAGAGGGGAGCGAGGAAAACATCCGTCTGTTCCCGGTATTCCACTGAATAATCATCAGCTAATGACCCGGTCCTGGAGCCGGGAACCGCCTAATACCCTGATGAGTATTCTAGAGGCTTCCATTCGTACATCCGCTCGTTCAGTCAGTCATTCCCCGGGCTGGAGAACAGCGTTCTATCTCAGCGCTCCTTTCACCAGGACCAAAGACAGAACATCTCTCAGACATCGATCTGTCGCCCTCACTGCCTTTCTGTTAAAACAACACATTTGTCTTTCTTTTCTTTCTTTTGCAGACACTCAATAAATATGACAGATTTTCCTGGCGGGGACGATGTGAGAAATGATGGGGAGGATGGATGGGTGACCGTTACCAGGGTGACCGTGACCAGGGTGACTGTGACCAGGGTGACCGTGACCAGGGTGACCGTGACCAGGGTGACCGTGACCAGGGTGACCGTGACCATGGTGACCGTGACCAGGGTGACTGTGACCAGGATGACCGTGACCAGGGTGACTGTGACCAGGGTGACCGTGACCATGGTGACCGTGACCATGGTGACCGTGACCAGGGTGACCGTGACCAGGGTGACTGTGACCATGGTGACCGTGACCAGGGTGACCGTGACCAGGGTGACTGTGACCAGGGTGACCGTGACCATGGTGACCGTGACCAGGGTGACTGGAACAGAGCAGAGACAGGAAACCCACCTTGATACCATTGACCAAGGTTAGAATAGTTTTGCTTTTTTCATTAGGTTTTATTTTTATATCGTTTTAACTTTTTGTTTTCAATTTCAGTTTAGTTTGAATTCGTCTTTTAAGCAGGTTTGCTACAGTAGTTAAGGCAGGTTTGCTACAGTAGTTTAGTTTCTATTTTGGGAAAATGCTTCGTTTTAAATTAGTTTTTATTAGTTTTAGTTTTTTTTTTCTCTTCTGCGCTAGCCTCGTGAGACCCTCCTGATCTTGTGACTTCCCGTTGTTTCACTCCGTGAAAAAATAAAGTGCTGAGGTGAAAAAAATAGTATTTTTATTGTATTTTTTCACCTCAGACTTAGGCCATGGTTCTCAGCAGGAAACCGGTGGCCTGTCCGCTCCGAGTAGGAAATGAGTCCTTACCCCAAGTGAAGGAGTTCAAGTATCTGGGGGTCTTGTTCACGAGTGAGGGAACCATGGAGAGGGAGTTTGGCCGGAGAATCGGAGCAGCTGGTGCGGTTCTGCAGTCGCTTTACCGCACTGTTGTGACGAAAAGAGAGCTGAGCCAAAAGGCAAAGCTCTCGATCTACCGGTCTATCTTCGTCCCCACCCTCACCTATGGTCATGAAGGATGGGTCATGACCGAAAGAACGAGATCACGGATAAAAGCGGCCGAAATGAGTTTTCTCCGGAGGGTGGCTGGGGTCTCCCTGAGAGATCGGGTAGTTCAGTCATCCGGGAGAGACTCAGAGTAGAGCTGCTGCTCCTTTGTGTCGAAAGGAGCCAGTTGAGGTGGTTCGGGCATCTAGTGAGGATGCCTCCTGGGTGCCTCCCTAGGGAGGTGTTCCAGGCGTGTCCGGCTGGGAGGAGGCCGCGGGGTAGACCCAGGACTAGGTGGTGGGATTACATCTCCGCACTGGCCTGGGAGTGGCTAAAGATTCCCCAGGCAGAGCTGGTTGATGCTGCTAGGGAAAGGGATGTCTGGGGCCCCCTGCTGGACCTGCTGCCTCCGCGACCCGACCCCGGATAAGCGGATGAAGATGGATGGATGGATTGATGGATTTTTTCACCTCAGAAGTTTTTTCACTATTATAATGTACCATGGCATGAATGTTTTTGCTCTGATGTCCTGAATAAAGGGACTATTTTCTTTGCCAGATTTCAGCCTCATGTTTTTTGTAGCTTGTTAGCTCCAAATAACTTTTGGTGTGCGGGTGTCCTTTGCCCCAATTCTATTTCAGTTAACTAAAATGTTTTTTCACACCTAGTTTTCGTGTTTTCGTTAGTGTTCATGAACTATAATAACCTTGCCGCTGACCAGCCACATCACTACCCTGAGTTCCCAGTGACCCGGACTACTTTTACTCTACAACAAAGACCCTTGCATGCATACATGTAAACTGTAGCACCTGCCCAACACAGCTGGCGAGCATTAGAAGCCGACAGTCGATTTCACCGTAACGATGCTTTAACATCTTTGAAAGTGAATGCACGCTTCAGGGGGGAGGGGGGGATTTGGGATGCCGAATAACTCAGGAGGGCGGAGTCAGAGAGGAGCACCGACCAGGTAGATCAGGAAGTGCCAGCTGACGGTGTATCTCTGGATCAGGCTGGCAGTGATGTGGTTGGAAGAATGGGGGGCAAAGGTCACCAAGATGTAGGTCCCCACCATCGCCAGGATGCCACCTGAGGAGAGAACAGGAAGATGGTTACCAGGGGGCGGGGTCAGGTGACGCTCACGTTGTTGGGGTAGCGGTCGCTGAGGATGTGGGCTAGGCTACTGACAATGGCCTCAAAATTTTGAGATACCCCTCCCGGAGGTAGAACCAAACACAACATGGTTTTTCATCATCTCTAAGGTCTCCCATACATTGAATGGATTCTTCTATAAAAAAACATTGTACTGCAAACGTGGTGAAATTGATATATACTCTTATACACCCCACAAAACATTAAGCCTGGCCGTATGGGCATTGAGGCACATAAACTCATGTACATTCACAATGGAAGCTCTGAGAGTTGTAATACCTGGCACGCCGGAAACCAGGACATGCCTCTACATACTAGAAAAAAGAGAATGTAAATATCTCTATGCAAACAGGAGATATAGACATTTGAACACATACCTACAATAGGCGGAAATTTAAAATCTGAATCTCTATGTAGAATGTTCTCCTTTACTTTTTAGTCATTCTGTCATGGATTGTCAGAGCAACACATATAAGGTGTGCTACTACTGAAGCCAGCAATGTCAATTGTATGAAGGTAGCTTGTATACTTACGGAGTTATTACAATAAACATATAAGGTGTCCCAAACGGGGGGAAATGTAAATAGTCCTAATGAAATCTACAGTATCACACCCATTAGTATCATTATCTGGGGTGGAAAAATATCGATAAATTCACTTGAGTGAATGTGAGAAGTGTCCCAAATAAAAAAAAAAACGAAATTTCAACAGTATGGCAGAGGAAAATGTAGGCCTACAGTAGAGGTAGCCTACTAATGACAGGCCTACATGCTTGCAGGCATATTGGCAAGAAATACATATTTTCACAGCTCCACTACTTCCTGAAATGAGGTGGGTATCTTTATTTCCTGTCCCATATTATTGAATGGAGTGATTAATCAGGTGTGCCTGGCTGCAGTGCAATGATCAGACACAACCGATTAATGCTTTCATCACAGGTGTGAGGCTCTACAACAGTAACTGGGTCCGTTTGCTCGGTCTGCATCTCTGTTACTGCCTACATGGATACCATTTCTTCATAGCCTGACAGGTAAATCATTGCAAATATTATGGAATGTGAAAAAGCTGAGAATGACCTTGCCAAATTAAGTTCTAAGTAGCTAGCTGACCTGCCATAATTTAAGTAGTTAGCAAGAAAGTAGCTAGAAGTAGCTAGTTAAGCCCTTAGCCTAGCTAGCTTAACTCTTAAAAAGTAATTAACCCACAGAGCAAGTTACAATTACCTTATTTCCTAGTCCTAACAACAATAGTGTACATGTGTATAATCTCATGTGTGATCTCTTTGCGTATGATGCCAAATATCATAAAAGCTGCCTTGGACACTACATCTCTGAACGAAATATAGCAGCTGCCAGACGGAAAAAAGAATCAGAAAAGCAGACCAGTATCTATGACTAAGCTTTTATTAAGCTCACTGAAGTCATTGACAAAACAGTATTCTGTAAAGAAATGAAAGTGATGACACTAAACTCCTTGAGTCAGAGTTATGATGACATACTGAAGACCTTGAGGTCTGCGGAAGAAGATGAGACGGTCCAACACACTAAATATACATCCTGGAAACTGAAGGAAAAGCTCATAGAGTATTACAAGCACAGGCTGGTATTTGTTGAACGAGCTGGAAAGTCAGATGCGGTATGCTCTTAAAGTGTGCCCATGGGATATGCAATGAGAGAAGCTACTTCCAAGAAAAGCCAGAAGAGACAACAGCTTTCACAGAAGACTGTGAGACACAACAGCCAAGTCAAGGTCTCGCTGACAGGCAAATACTACATATGGCTGCAGACGTATTGAGAAAAAGTATGGAGCAGGTTGACCATGACCATAAATCATATGTCAGCAGTGATCGGCTATCACGTCTCCACTGCAACAACTAGGCTATGTACTAAACATATCATCACACGCAAAGCCAATGGTCCAAACTACAGAAGAGACCTCAAGGTCAGTGGTAACAAGGCTGCTCTATGCTGCTTTGTAAGCAACTACATAGCCGATACAGGGCCCAGTAGAATCTACTAGAACAGAGTCATTCTGGCAGGGGGCTTTTGGCATGGAGGAGGAGGTCAAGGTGGTCAGCAAGACAGGTATTGATAACTTGACAGATCTGTATAGTGACCAGGAAGAGGCCGACACCAGATTGATACTCAATCCACCTCACACAGTCACATTCTCGGGTCATCCTCAGATGTGATGATACAGACGTACTGGTTTTGCTCGTCAATTATTCCAGCAAAGGAATGTTTGGATCATCAAGTGTTCATGCCCTCTGGACATGGCCCAAGGGAGAGGTTCGTCCCAGTCTGTTGCATTGCAAAGAAGCTTGGTGCAGCATTTTGTGCATGTCTGCCTGCATGCCACGCCCTCACAGGTTGTGATAACACGAGCAGCTTGTACAGAATAGGGAAGGCTACTGCGTTTACAAGACTCAAGACCCATCTGAGGGATTTAAAAGGGGTGGGCAATTTTGGAGGAGGCTGTTCCTGTGGCAAGAAATGATGCCCTCCTCCTGTATGGCCAAAAGAAGAGAGAGGATGGCCGTCCTTGCACCACTTTGGATGAACTGAGATACAGACTTGCATCTACAACAGATTCCTCAGCTGCACATCTACCTCCTACGGAAGATGCCTTCCAGCACCGTGTGAAGAGCCTTGTACCAGACTGCAGTGTGGCGTCAGCCATGTGGCCAAGCCTCGGCTCTGGAACCCAGTTGGTAGAGTACAACTCCGTTGTGAATGTACATGAGTTTGTGTGCCTCAATCCCCATACGACCAGGCTTCATTTTGAGCTTTTTTTTAGTTTGGGGGTGTATAAGAGTATAGTACAATTTCACCACATTTGCAGTAAAATATTTTTATACAAGAATCCATTTCATGTATGGGAGACCTTAGAGATGAGGAAAAACCATGTTGTACATTTGCTGAAATTGCACAGTTTTTACATTAGTGGTAGTTAATAAGTGGGTATATGTCCATAAAACAGAAGTGGGTAAGCTTCATATACCCTCAACTACACTGAGGGTGGCGCTTCCAGAGCCGGCTTGAGGACTCCATCCTCCTGCAGCCCCAGACTGTACAGTAGTCATGACTGCACAGAAGTCATGCTCCGTGGATGAGAACAGCCGCGCTGCAGCGACCACACACATTAACAAGCACACACAAGCCTAGTTTGGTGGAATGGTTTTGAATAATTTGAATAAGACATTACTCTCTAAATAACTCCACTGTTCAACCAAGACAGAGTAGGAGAGTACATGTTTGGTTTTAATCCCTTAGACATAAGCGCACAGCTACTAAGAACACTCCTGTTTATCCGCCCTCTGTGAGTAAAGTCAATTCAGTGTTATGTTTTTGACAGTTTTAACAGGAACTAAATCTATTAACATCAAAGTATTGCTCTCCATAGGCATAACTGTATTGAAGTATAATTTCAACCCCCAATTCCCCTTCTAATCAACATTTCTGTCTGGAGAGATAATTGAAACAAGTCTTTGATCTTTTACAATTCCTTAAACAGTGAAGCAGGGCCTTCAGAGGAGTGTTTCAGCGGTACTAAATATTTGATAACCCCTCTGCAGGAAGGAGTTAGGTGGGGGCAACAAGAAGATAATAGCTCCTCTTTCTCAGCATGATACCAGAGAGAAAATCTCTGGTATCACGCTAAATAAGATTGGTTGAGAGGCTGTAACCCAACCCCCCTCTGGGATTATTAAAGTTCATCTTGTCATCTTGTATAAAGACTATACTTCCATTGGATACATTCATGTTTAGGGGTTCATCCAAGTTCCAGTATAAAACACAGCTGTGCTGTCTGATCGTTTCACTTCGGGGAGACTTTTCACAGACTTGTGTCTTGCTTGTGAAACTTTCCCCTTTTGCAGAGGTTGATTGAAATCCTAGTTTTATGCATTTGAGAATCTGGGCTATCTCTTTGAGCTGTTTATGAATAATTTCCATGACAGAATCACTATTTAGTGTCCTGGGGCTGGAGCTTGTGTTGTGTGTGCTTACCGATAATGTCGGAGGCGCGCAAGGTCTCTTTCAGGAACACCACCGAGATGATCGCACTGCCTGCAAACAGAAACACGTTCATTTACACGACATGGCATCAGGAAAAGATATCATGTAGCTCACAAACTTGGAAACCTGTTCTCAAAGAACTCAAAGCACAAGAACACCACTCTTTCACTGTGACCTAGACTACAGCGTGAAATTGATATCTGTCATCTGCCATGACCCTGTTCTGCCCTGTCTCTGTGGTGTGTGCGTGTGTGTGTGTGTGTGTGTGTGTGTGTGTTTTCTCTGTGTCTCCTTTGCTCTTGGTCTGCCTCTCACTCCCGCTCATCACCAGATCGTTGCCTTAACGTTTAGTCCAGTGTACTTAACTGTGGTAGATCTCCCTGTGCCTCTGCCTAGCTGATCTCTCCTCTGTCCCAGGAGCATCTCTCTGCCTAGCTGATCTCTCCTCTGTCCCAGGAACATCTCTCTGCCTAGCTGATCTCTCCTCTGTCCCAGGAACATCTCTCTGCCTAGCTGATCTCTCCTCTGTCCCAGGAACATCTCTCTGCCTAGCTGATCTCTCCTCTGTCCCAGGAACATCTCTCTGCCTAGCTGATCTCTCCTCTGTCCCAGGAACATCTCTCTGCCCGCCGTGTCCCCCTGCCCAGCGTCGCCCACGCCAGCCGCCAAACTGGCGCCTGGCCTCATCCCAGCACACCCCCACAGACTCTCTATAAACGACCCGTTTGGGATTTAACCTTCATCCACCTCCCCGAGATCTGGGTCCAGACCAACCCCAGCTGAACACAGAGCAGATCTGGGTCCAGACCAACCCCAGCTGAACACAGAGCAGATCTGGGTCCAGACCAACCCCAGCTGAACACAGAGCAGATTTGTGTAACACCATTACATATCCAGCAGCTAAGAAGCACCGTATAAAATCAACAGGTTCCATTTTGTCTCTTCAGTCACCCCTGAAAGGTATGTTCTGAGCCGACAGCAAGACAGACCTCCTCACAACACACAACACAACCACAGATAAATGGGTACATTAAGATGTCTCCAATATCCTCACATTACTGAAAGATTAATAAGCAATTAAGACCCTTCTCTCGGAAAAGGTTATTGCAATCTTGGAACTGAAAAGCAATCAGTTCCACATGAGCTGAATCTTGGATTAGTCTTTCTCCTCCGAGGAAAGAACCAAATTGTTTCTCGTGGAGCTATGATGACAAACATAGTTACGACAAACAGATTGACAGACAGACAAATATATATATATACTGGCAGTCAAGCAGGCAGACAAAGAAACAGACAGGTAGACAGACAGACAGACAGATAAAGAGACAGACAGACAGACAGACAGACAGACAGACAGACAGACAGACAGACAGACAGACAGACAGACAGACAAGTAGACAGATAAAGAGACCGGCAGGCAGGCAGGCAGGCAGACAAATAGACAGACAGACAGACAGGGAGGCAGACAGACAGGCAGGCAGACAGACACATAAACAGACAGACAGGCAGACAGAAAGACAGACAGGCAGGCAGACAGACAAGTAAACAGACAGACAGGCAGACAGAAAGACAGGCAGGCAGGCAGACAGACAAGTAAACAGGCAGGCAGACAGAATTATGCATGACAGGGCGGATCAAAGCGCGGCCGCTCCGTCTGAGACTCTACCCACGATGCACCAGACACATTCCCCTTAGTCACAGTCACCCAGCCTCAAACACATTCCCCTTAGTCACGGACACACAGTCACCCAGCCTCAAACACATTCCCCTTAGTCACGGACACACAGTCACCCAGCCTCAAACACATTCCCCTTAGCCACAGTCACCCAGCCTCAAACACATTCCCCTTAGTCACAGTCACCCAGCCTCAAACACATTCCCCTTAGTCACCCAGCCTCAAACACATTCCCCTTAGTCACCCAGCCTCAAACACATTCCCCTTAGTCACAGTCACCCAGCCTCAAACACATTCCCCTTAGTCACCCAGCCTCAAACACATTCCCCTTAGTCACAGTCACCCAGCCTCAAACACATTCCCCTTAGCCACCCAGCCTCAAACACATTCCCCTTAGTCACCCAGCCTCAAACACATTCCCCTTAGTCACAGACGCACAGTCACCCAGCCTCAAACACATTCCCCTTAGTCACCCAGCCTCAAACACATTCCCCTTAGTCACAGACGCACAGTCACCCAGCCTCAAACAGACGAGGCGCAACCAGAGCGTCCCTCTGGGACATGAGTGAGCAGGCGAGGCTGCAGACCCCTGCTGAACACAGACCCCTGCTGAACACAGACCCCTGCTGAACACAGACCCCTGCTGAACACAGAACACAGACCCCTGCTGAACACAGACCCCTGCTGAACACAGACCCCTGCTGAACACAGACCCCTGCTGAACACAGAACACAGACCCCTGCTGAACACAGACCCCTGCTGAACACAGACCCCTGCTGAACACAGACCCCTGCTGAACACAGAACACAGACCCCTGCTGAACACAGACCCCTGCTGAACACAGAACACAGACCCCTGCTGAACACAGACCCCTGCTGAACACAGACCCCTGCTGAACACAGACCCCTGCTGAACACAGAACACAGACCCCTGCTGAACACAGACCCCTGCTGAACACAGACCCCTGCTGAACACAGAACACAGACCCCTGCTGAACACAGACCCCTGCTGAACACAGACCCCTGCTGAACACAGTCTCCATTCACCCTAACACCTCTAAATCCACGCGGAAGACTCCTGTCAACAGATCCATGATGAACCATTCAGGAATACAGGCTGAAGAGTTGGCCTGGCACCCAAATCACCTACAGATGGCGAACAGCTCACACAGCGATTCAGTAACTCTTCTATCCCTTCACATGTCACCCTCTTCTGCTTTGCCTCTGGGACAGGCGAGATTTAACAGGTAGCCATGGCAACTTCGTTCACACACACACACACACACACACACACACACACACACACACACACACGAGTGCAGGCAGGCACACAGCTAGCTGCGTAAAGCGCATTGTGTTGCCTCTGGGTATGAAATGCGCTATACTAATAAAGCTTTGATTGATTGATTGATTGATTGATTGATTGATTGAGGTTATATCAGAGATGGTGAGAGTCCCTCGGGAGCAGTCCACAGTCCCTGGTCTCATTTCCCTGGCCTCATCTCCCTGGCCTCATCTCCCTGGTTCTCCCTGGTCTCATTTCCCTGGCCTCATCTCCCATGGCCTCATCTCCCTGGCCTCATCTCCCTGGCCTCATCTCCCTGGCCTCATCTCCCTGGCCTCATCTCCCTGGCCTCTTCTCCCTGGCCTCTTCTCCCTGGCCTCATCTCCCTGGCCTCTTCTCCCTGGCCTCCCTGGCCTCTTCTCCCTGGCCTCCCTGGCCTCTTCTCCCTGGCCTCCCTGGCCTCTTCTCCCTGGCCTCTTCTCCCTCTTCTCCCTGGCCTCTTCTCCCTGGCCTCTTCTCCCTGGCCTCTTCTCCCTCTTCTCCCTGGCCTCTTCTCCCTCTTCTCCCTGGCCTCTTCTCCCTGGCCTCCCTGGCCTCTTCTCCCTGGCCTCATCTCCCTGGCCTCATCTCCCTGGCCTCTTCTCCCTCTTCTCCCTGGCCTCTTCTCCCTGGCCTCTTCTCCCTGGCCTCTTCTCCCTGGCCTCTGTCTGCGTCATGCGAGAGGTGCAGTATTAACACCCGAGAGAGCACACGGATTCAGATAGCATGACACCACGGTTGATATCCATACGACTTTGAATGCCTTTCCACTCTCCCTGATTTCAGTATTCAACACTGGCATACAACCCTTCCCTCCTCGCTCCCTCCCTCCCTCCCTCTCCAACGAAAACATCAAGGCCTACTAATAGCCATCATTAATAAACATGAGTCACCATGGACGAGAGGAGAGGAGGGGAGAGGAGATGAGAGGAGTGGAGGGGAGAGGAGGAGAGAAGAGAGGAGAGGAGAGGAGGGGAGAGGAGAGGAGAGGAGAGGAGGGGAGGGGAGGGGAGAGGAGAGGAGAGGAGAGGAGAGGAGAGGAGAGGAGAGGAGAGGAGAGGAGAGGAGAGGAGAGGAGAGGAGAGGAGAGAAGAGAAGAGAAGAGAAGAGAAGAGAAGAGAAGAGAAGAGAAGAGAAGAGAAGAGAAGAGAAGAGAAGAGAAGAGAAGAGAGGAGAGGAGACCTGAAGCTGCTCAATATTTAACCTGCAATTAGTTTGTTTACCCTGTCCAGGTGGCACCACCTGCCCCATCCGGGCTCTAGTGATTGGCTAGAAACCAAATCCATCACCAAGGTGATAGGGCTTTGCCACCAAGAGACTTAGTTGGCAATTATATTTAGTGACTCAACGTGGGTTTTCACTTTAGGGCCATTAGAAACAGTGAGAACTCCACACACCTATGCTGCCCTGGGTTTCAAAACATGTGCACCCATAACTTCTGCTGCTGCGGCATGGTCAACCACACAGGCGTGCGTGTAGGAGCAGAGGGCGGAGCTTACAGATGACGGCCACGCAGCCCAGCGGCGCGATGAGAGAGGCGGGGGCGAAGCCGTAGGCCGCAAAGTTGCCCAGCTCTCCCACGCCCATGAGGACGACCCCGAACCACCACAGGACCGAGGTGTAGTAGGGCTCGGCCCCGCGCTGAGCCTGCCGCATGTGGGCATATTTCTGTCGGACACGGGAGAATACAGACAGAAAGACACAGTCAGCTGAACGCACGCACAAGCACACACACAGACCTAGTCACACTCATTTCAGATAGAAGAAAAACAATAGGTGACCTCATGAATCTGGGGAGGGGAGTTCCTGAATGCCTCATTGTGGTTTAAGTGCTACTGGGTATGGGTTTAAGAGGTACTGGGTATGGGTTTAAGAGGTACTGGGTATGGGTTTAAGAGGTACTGGGTATGGGTTTAAGAGGTACTGGGTATGGGTTTAAGAGGTACTGGGTATGGGTTTAAGAGGTACTGGGTATGGGTTTAAGAGGTACTGGGTATGGGTTTAAGAGGTACTGGGTATGGGTTTAAAAGGTACTGGGTATGGGTTTAAGTGCTACTGGGTATGGGTTTAAGTGCTACTGGGTATGGGTTTAAGAGGTACTGGGTATGGGTTTAAGAGGTACTGGGTAGGGGTTTAAGAGGTACTGGGTAGGGGTTTAAGAGGTACTGGGTATGGGTTTAAGAGCTACTGGGTATGGGTTTAAGAGGTACTGGGTATGGGTTTAAGAGCTACTGGGTATGGGTTTAAGTGCTACTGGGTATGGGTTTAAGAGGTACTGGGTAGGGGTTTAAGAGGTACTGGGTATGGGTTTAAGAGCTACTGGGTATGGGTTTAAGAGGTACTGGGTATGGGTTTAAGAGGTACTGGGTATGGGTTTAAGAGGTACTGGGTATGGGTTTAAGAGGTACTGGGTAGGGGTTTAAGAGGTACTGGGTAGGGGTTTAAGAGGTACTGGGTAGGGGTTTAAGAGGTACTGGGTAGGGGTATCTCAGACCCTTACCTGTATGTTGAGAGAAACGCTGATGACCACGTTCCCACATATGGAGATGATGATTCCCACCAGATACGTCTGCAGGGCCAAAACAACAATAAACAGATGTAAGACGACACCTCCAGCATTCCGCACCTCCAGCGCGTCCGACAAGCCCCTCCCCCTGCTGTCCTCCCTGACATTACCACCACCACCCCCCCTCCCCCTGCTGTCCTCCTGACATTACCACCACCACCCCTCCCCCTGCTGTCCTCCCTGACATTACCACCACCACCCCTCCCCCTGCTGTCCTCCCTGACATTACCACCACCACCACCCCTCCCCCTGCTGTCCTCCCTGACATTACCACCACCACCCCTCCCCCTGCTGTCCTCCCTGACATTACCACCACCACCCCTCCCCCTGCTGTCCTCCCTGACATTACCACCACCACCACCCCTCCCCCTGCTGTCCTCCCTGACATTACCACCACCACCCCTCCCCCTGCTGTCCTCCCTGACATTACCACCACCACCCCTCCCCCTGCTGTCCTCCCTGACATTACCACCACAACAAAGAACATCAGTGTTCTGTTCGGGTCAGTGGGGGGGGGCACTGTTTCTCTGACGTGTGTGTGTGTGTGTGTGTGTGTGTGTGTGCGCGTGTTAGTCTGTGTGTGTTTGTGTGTCTGTGTGTGTCTGTCTGTCCGTCTGTATCTGTCTGTGTGTGTGTATGTGTGTGTGTGTGTGTGTATGTGTGTGTGTGTGTGTGTATGTGTGTGTGTGTGTGTGTGTGTGTGTGTGTCAGAGGAACAGTGCTGGTGGGCAGCCTCCATTAGTAATAATGACAGCCACAGTTCCCCTTGATCCCATTACACATACACACATACACACATACACACATACACACACGCACGCACGCAAGCACGCACACACACACACACACACACACACACACACACACGCACACACACACACACACACAGCTCTCTACTGTAAATACATACACCGTAGCTCTCTACACACAGGCATACAGCCAGTGCATTCATAGCCTTATCAAAATGTCCTGAAGCACCGATTGTCTCCATTGTGGCTCAGTGCTGCGTCTCACAGAACAAACTGATATTTCTTAGTTTGTGATCGTGCTTTTTAGGTTCAGGATAAGTGCAACAGCCATAACTCAATCTGGGAAGGTCATAGAGACACTGGGTTTGGACTGGCATCAAGCTTTCGACCTAACGAATGCAGCAATATCAAACATATAATGCTCACACGCACGTGTGCACAGAGCGATGAAACGCATTCATGGGCGGAGGTCTGCGTTCCTTAAGCACCATTTCTAGTTTCTGAATATTTTGATTTAACTAAGGATCCAAGCGGCCGAAATGAGTTTTCTCCGGAGGGTGGCTGGGGTCTCCCTGAGAGATCGGGTGAGAAGTTCAGTCATCCGGGAGAGACTCGGAGTAGAGCCGCTGCTCCTTTGCATCGAAAGGAGCCAGTTGAGGTGGTTCGGGCATCTAGTGAGGATGCCTCCTGGGCGCCTCCCTAGGAAGGTGTTCCAGGTGTATCCGGCTGGGAGGAGGTCGCGGGGTAGACCCAGGACTAGGTGGTGAGATTACATCTCCGCACTGGCCTGGGAGCGGCTAAAGATTCCCCAGGCAGAGCTGGTTGATGCTGCCAGGGAAAGGGATGTCTGGGGCCCCCTGCTGGAGCTGCTGCCTCCGCGACCCGACCCCGGATAAGCGGATGACAAGGGATGGATGGATGGATTGATTTATAAATAAATCATATCTCTTGCCCCCAATACCTTTTTGGAGCAACTTTTATAGACCATTGTGTTGGCTTTTGAGGTCTTCTGTTGCTCTGCGTTGTGTAATTTTTTATAAGCCTTGATAACTGTTGCTCTGAGTTGTGTAATTTTTGTAAGCCTTAATAAAAGTTGAAGCACAATCTAATATGGACCACGATGTTAATAGCCTTCTTGTTGTGATAGTCATTGGTGAAATCACCCAACACGGGATTGGAAGCGGCGACAGATGATGGATTTATTGTACAAAGATACAATCACATGGAACACTGGGATGTTTCCCTAGTCTCTGTCTCTCCCTGCTTCTCTGCTGTGGGTGAAGACGAGGCCCTGAGTCTTCCCTCCCCGCATGGTGTTATCAGCATATCTGCCTGCTGGGAGCAGCAAATCTGTCCGGCCGAGTTGCCTGCCGTTTCCAAATCGAAGTCTCAAGGTTTGGTTGAGGCGTTAAATAGTGCTCTCTCAGCCCTCCCCCCACGCCTAGGCCTGCCCGTTTAGGGCCTAGTGAAGCTAGATTGGTGGAGGAGTGACCATACAGATGTGTCGCCTGTCACCCTAACATGATATCTTCATCACCATTGGTTGTCAGTCTGGGTTGTGTCTGTTTATAGTGTCCCATAGAGATGTGTCATTAATACCCCAGAGGAGAGGGCCCCCCTGTTGCCTAAGTGTGACCTCTTGACACCCACTACCCTGAACGGCCACAGCAGCATCAGCGGTCTCCCGCACTCTATCGACTACACAGTGTCCACGTGAAAACAAACAAACACATTAAATCAAATACATAGCAGTAAGACTCTGTAGATGTTATAGACATGTCTCCCTAGATTCTTCAATTGTGCCATACTGAATAAAAAGCTTTCTTAAAATCAACAAAGCAAGCATACATTTTCCTTAGTTTGGTGTACATGTCTGTTCTAAATCGATACCATGCTTTTCCATTTTTCTGATCTGCAAGTTTTTCATTAAAGTCAATCTGAAACGGACGTCTGAGATCATCTAACTTCCGTAGTTTGACGTACAGAGTATCCGACTCCAGCAGACTATAGGGGCAGGGCATAACGTTTAGAGGAATTTGATTGGAACGCTGAAAAGTGGGCGGATTATAACAACTTTAGAAAGATTCGATAGACAGATAGCATTGATTGGGTGGATGTTGTGAGATTAGTGCTTGACCTTGCTCTTACATTGCTGACGGAAGAACTTGTGAGATTATGTTTTGTGAGATTATGTTTTACAGGAAGAAAAAAATCATAGGATTTGATATTTGAACTTGTCAACACTGTAAATGAGGGAAACCTCAGTGATTTACAAGTATAAATAAAGGTTTGAAATGAGATATAAGATTACAATGAAACTGAAATGTTGTAGCAATTTGGTACATTATGACCAAGGATGTGATCAAAAATGGAATAAGTGCATTTTTGATTTCATGGTGTCTGCAAGATCTTTCAGTGTAATGAGACTGTCCAAAGCATTTGGTTGTCTTTAATTGCATTTTCTAATGATTTCAATTTGTCAATTATGGACGTCTGGTTGTTTAAATCATGGTCTGGATTTTGATATTGATTTGAAAAATAGTTTATCCAAACACTGCCATTCTGAATTGCAACTTGCAACAATGTCTTTATACTGTATTTGGGTGAATTTAGTTTTCTAAATCAATTATTCATTTTCTCTCTCCTATGATCAGCTGTGTCACTCACAGGTCTATGGCTCTGATACAGCCAATTAGAGACGCACACATTAAAGTCATCAACATTATCCGTTTATACACACCCCCACATGCTCCATTATGCACACATACACACACACCCCACACACACACACACACACACACACACACACACCAGTGGAGGCTCGTCCATTGAGGCAGGGGAGGACAGTCCTCCTCAGTTTTTGGAGAGAAGAGAGGGATTAAAATATATGAATTTATTTATTCATAATTAATATTATCTCAGTTTTGTTCTTAAAGCAGGTTTTCCCTATGGATAAAAACCCATTATTGAAATTCTAAAGCTCCAACAGTGACATCTATAACATGCAGCTGGAGGACCCATAGATATCTATGGAAGGGAGGCTAGCCTCCCTTAGGGCGGGTTCTTTTCTCTTAAATCAATGTAATGCCTTTTTTTTGCTAATTTGTGATTGGCCAAAACGCTGAAAAATTACCACAAGGGAGGACAGTACTCCGGCCCTGTCTGAACAGGATTCAGATATTGACATTTTGTTAGTCCAATCACATTCCAGATTTACCACAGTGAAGGCCGATTGAGTCGGCGTTGATGTCTGTGTTTCTCTTCCCTGTGCTATTGGAGACTTTTTGTGTGTTCGTAGCTCCATAATATAATACATCCGAAAGTATTATGGGACATATTATACATCAAACTGTTCGTCTACTTGTCTTGATTCTAGCCATCTAAATATCTAAGCTGACATAAATACTTTTTGAGCTAGAGCCGTCTGAACACGACAGTTCCACTGGCTGGCTATAGCCGGTAACGTTAGCTACGAGGTGCACGTCAGGCTACGGCATAGGCAGGCGTGCTGATTGGCTGGAGTCAGGCTACGGCATAGGCAGGCGTGCTGATTGGCTGGAGTCAGGCTACGGCATAGGCAGACGCGCTGATTGGCTGGAGTCAGGCTACGGCATAAGCAGGCGTGCAGATTGGCTGGAGGCGCAAACTGTCGGCAACTCGTCCAAAACATTTCTAGAGACTGGGTCACAACACCGGATCGGGGAAATCCACAGCCTGGCTCCTGCTTGCGTGAGAATTGATCGCTTTGCGGTGCTTATTCCTCCTCCAGTGATGGATGGGTGGATGGAAAACTTTCAACTGAATGTTCATATTGTTCTGATAATTGTAGCTATAGCAACATAAGAGTGGCAGCTTTGACAGCAACCCAAATGAGCTAATCCCATAGCTGTACCATTGCTAACTAGCCATGAATGAACTGTTGGATACTGCATTTGCTGTGCAACATATTCCATTGTCCAGTTGTCAAATCTATTTGTCAACAAACTGTTTGAAAGCCAGCACACCTCAGTGTCCCCCATGGTGTCCCCTAATCAAAAACATTTTTCATATATCACCTAACCTCTCCAGCACCTCACCAATATCAATTCTTTTCTCTCTTTAGAGAAGAGTACAATCCATTACAACAACTACAGTATTGCTTACAATGTTTTATGGTTGTTTTGTAATATTTTATCATGAATATGATAAATAAATGCTGCATGTAGTTAAAGAAAGTGTTATTCAGTTTTTCATATGCTAAAATTGACTGTAAATCCACTTTAAAGCTGATATTTCAAATAATAACTGACTGAGGGAAAGTGCCCCCCGGCGCCCATGGGCGGTTCGCCTCTCTTCCTCCTGTCCTCCTCAGTTTTTTGAGTCACCAGCCGCCACTGACACACACACACACACACACACACACACACACACACACACACACACACACACACACCATGGCTCGGCTCCTCCATACCAGGGAGAAACCTGCACCTGCCACTTTTCTCAGGCAACCTCCAATCACAATCACTGTTTAATTGATGAATTGATTGTCTGAGAACTGTGTCAATGATGCTGGTGTGTGTGTGTGTGTGTGTGTGTGTGTGTGTTCGGTGGAGAGAAGGCAAGCTCGTCTGAGACTACCTCATGAAAGCATTATGAAAAGAGAGAGAGCGTGAGGGGGTCTGTGTCAGAGAGAGAGAGAGAGTGAGGGGGTCTGTGTCAGAGAGAGAGAGAGAGAGAGAGAGTGAGAGAGAGAGTGAGGGGTCTGTGTCAGAGAGAGAGAGAGAGAGAGAGAGAGTGAGAGAGAGAGTGAGGGGGTCTGTGTCAGAGAGAGAGAGAGTGAGGGGGTCTGTGTCAGAGAGAGAGAGAGAGAGAGAGAGTGAGGGGGTCTGTGTCAGAGAGAGAGAGAGAGAGAGAGAGTGAGGGGGTCTGTGTCAGAGAGAGAGAGAGAGAGAGAGAGAGAGAGAGAGAGAGAGAGTGAGGGGGTCTGTGTCAGACAGAGAGAGAGAGAGAGTGAGGGGGTCTGTGTCAGAGAGAGAGAGAGAGAGAGAGAGAGAGAGTGAGGGGGTCTGTGTCAGAGAGAGAGAGATAGAGAGAGAGAGAGAGAGGGGGTCTGTGTCAGAGAGAGAGAGTGAGAGAGAGAGTGAGGGGGTCTGTGTCAGAGAGAGAGAGAGAGAGAGAGTGAGGGGGTCTGTGTCAGAGAGAGAGAGAGAGAGAGAGAGAGAGAGAGAGAGAGAGGGGGTCTGTGTCAGAGAGAGAGAGAGAGAGAGAGAGAGAGAGAGAGAGTGAGGGGGTCTGTGTCAGAGAGAGAGAGATAGAGAGAGAGAGAGGGGGTCTGTGTCAGAGAGAGAGAGAGTGAGAGAGAGAGTGAGGGGGTCTGTGTCAGAGAGAGAGAGAGAGAGAGAGAGTGAGGGGGTCTGTGTCAGAGAGAGAGAGAGAGAGAGAGAGAGAGTGAGGGGGTCTGTGTCAGAGATAGAGAGATAGAGAGAGAGAGAGAGAGAGAGAGAGAGAGGGGGTCTGTGTCAGAGAGAGAGAGAGAGAGAGAGTGAGGGGGTCTGTGTCAGAATTGAGAGGAGAATGAGACTCAGACAGCGATAGGGAGAGAGAGCAAGAGAAAGAAAGAGAAGGAAAGAGAGATAATCAGGGAGAGAGAGAGAGAGAGAGAGGAAAGGAGACGGGGAAATACAAAGACAGCGAGAGGGAAAATAAGACAGATATGGAGTCAAATTGCTGCCATAATTCGAAACGTTTGAAAGCTTGAAAAACGTTTGCAATACTGAAAATTAATTTGTGAAGGTTTGCACAATGTTTTGAAAGGCTGAAAACGTTTTGAATCTCTGCAAAAACGATTTGATGAGACATTTTCAGAGTTTAGAGTTTGGCCCTATTCTCCTGTGTAACCCGGGTTTGAAACCTTGTAAGTTGTGATCTGAAAACGGGTGCGCATATGTTATATGTAAAATGTTTTAAACATTGAAACTCAAGGTTTGAAAGGGCAAATCGCACACGTTTTGCTAATGCCGGACTCACACTACAGGATATTTAAAATCCTAACCAATTTCAAAATCGGGTTACATCACGCACATAAGGAGAATCTTAACAGATATTCTTCTTGCGCATCTCAAACAAGCACACAGCAAGATTTGAAAATAACGGCTCATCACACACTACAGGATCTTATCGTGCCCGAGGGAGCAACGAACCACTGGTCTCGCCGTCTCACTTGAAAAGTCGGGACGTAATAATCTTAAATATCAAACATGTTTGATATTATCGGGGCCGCCCCGATGGGTCTGTGAGCCGATCGGGAGGTATAAGATTGGATCTGTAAACCCCTCACATTACAAGATAATCTGGGCCGATCATCGGCCCCGACCAACGTTCCAGACCAGATTTCTCCTCCGATTGTCGGGAGAGGTGAATCTGGGATAAATCGGGCCAAAAATCTTGCTTAGTCTGAAACTCTGACAGGTTGGTTTGAAATTGAACAATTGGTTTGAAACTCTGAACGCTTGGTTTGAAACTCTGGAAAGATTGTCTGGAAAAAAAACCTTGGATGGGATTGAGAGTATGACTAGCCAGGAAAAGCTCTTTCCAGCTGCCCTGGAAAGGTAAATTGGAGATAAATGATCAAGTTATTTACTAAAAATTAAGAAATAAAGGACAATGCTCGTTTTTGACAACCTGGACCTTATTTACAACATATTATAAGACGTTTGACTCACCGAGATCACTTTGGTGTAGTTCGGAGGCATGTAGAAGAAATTTAAAATCCAGCGCGAGCCAAGTATATCCATGTAATGGCGGTGGTCGGGGCACTTAGAATGCAGTTTCTAAAAATCTATTTTCTGCCGCGAAACGGTTGTTTTCATCAATCTGTCTTGATGAATCGCTAGTTGTGCTTACATAGAGCATAGGCCTGTTGTGGTTTTCACATGCCATGATCTTTAGAAACGTCTTTCGAAACGAAATAGCTTCCTCACTTGCTCCAGCACAGCGCGCAATCGTTGCTCCAGCACGCTGTGCGCATGCATGCTGGAGAAAGTGAGGAAGCTATTTCGTGTCTAAAGACGTTTCAAAAGATCATATTACAGAGGCATGTGAAAAACCACCACAGGCCTATGCTCTATGTAAGCAAGACTAGCGATTCATCAAGACAGATTGATGAAAACAACCGTTTCGGGGCAGAAAATCGATTTTTAGCCCCGACAACCGGCATTACATGGATATACTGGCTCACGCTGGATTTTAAATTTCTTCTACATGCCTCCGAACTACACCAAAGTGATCTCGGTGAGTCAAACGTCTTATAATATGTCGTAAATAAGGTCCAGGTTGTCAAAAACGAGCATTGTCCTTTAACTTTAGTATTTTCATTCTGCTATTTTGCCAGCTATGTTAGCAAGCTAGGTCAACTTTAGCTAGCTAGACACACATCACCTGAGCCTCTAATTTTGGAAATTGCAAAACGTGGTGCCGTGGCATGTCTGTGGTGGGGCTGTGGCGTCGCGACAGCGCGTTGGCGGGAAGCACCAACGTCTTGCAGTGTTGCACACCAGGAGGAATCGTTGATCAAGAAGCAACTTGTGGCAGTGGAGCTTACCGACAATACTGTAGATTATTGAGGGACTGGTAACTTTAGGCTGGAATGTAGCATATTCGGCAAAATCAAATCAAAACTATATATAAACTATAATTAGGCTAGGCTATATAACATTTGAGATGTAGACAATGTATGTACAGGTATACCAATTGAGAAAGTAGCCTATGGTGATGTGAACTTGCAAATCTAACCTATTTATGGAATGTAGAAGAGACAGTACAAAAAGAGAGACTGATTCGTTGAATGATAAATTGAATGAATGAGCTGAGGTAGGCCAAGTGTAGGCCTATATAGGAAAGAGACTTTACAATCGACCATGCTGATGTAGGGTAGGCGGCCTAGCCTACTATTTTTGAATGGGGTTATTCTAGGCTATCAATTCAATATTTATCTCATAGCAGTGAGCACTGACAAGACTGCTTAAATCAGGCGTCAGGCGTGGTACTGTTGATACAGCATAATCAACTCCAATTGCCTGTCTGCATTTTAATCGAATTTATCTCCCAAACAGGGAGGAAGGAACCATCAATTTAATAGCGTACTTGCAAAAATATTTGTGTAAAGCCAGCTGGACATGCCTGTTTATAGATATAATAGGCTATATAAGATATTTAAGAAGGCATGCCATTTTCATTAAATTTTCATAGCCTACAGAAAGCCCAGATGAACCCAACAAAAAATCCAGTGCATTCTTACAAGTTGACCAGGCCAGGTCAAGCCTGGCTTTGGGTGGGGTTGGCTTGTTTCACTTAAAGGAGTAGTAAAGGGAAAATGCATGTTTAGCCCTGTTTTAAGGTTACTTATGATCATATACAATGGTTCAGATCAAAACGTTGACAAAACTAGCACTTTTGAGAAAGTCTGATAATTGCTCTACCACCGTTTAGGTCATACAATGGATGTGGGTGGGCACCTTGAAAAATCATTAAAAAAACATGTTAAACTCTCGATTTAGGGGTAGTGTGCTATTTTGGACATTTAGCCCTGTTTGTGTCTGGTTCTGTCTACCATGAACCTGAAACATAGAGACCATAATTTCACTGATCATTCCAGTATTGAGCTAGCTGCAGTTTTTAAAGTTTTGTCTGTATGCCCCATATTTGCTAAAATATTGACTTCAATATGTTATGTCTTTGGGACATAATGTGTACATGACTGTGTGCTTGTGCATGAGCATTGAGATTTGAAATTGTATGTCCGTTATTACTCAATTAGTTTTTGCAAGGGCACCTCAGGAATAGTCTTGCCAGTCGTTGTGGTGAGTAACCTATTTTCAACATTACTTTTTCCTTTGGAATTGTATTAGCTAGCTAAGCCTGTAAGATAAGCTAGTATAGTTAGCCAACAGTCTCTACAACTACTAGGCAGAAAGTTAACTAGCTAGACTAGCTACCATTAGCTAAATGACATTGAAATGTTTGTTTTCGCGCTAGCTAGCTAACGTTAGCTAGCAACAATTTTGACTTGAAACTGGATATAGAGTATAGCTAGCTTACTTATATAACGTTAACAGTGTTGGATCAGTAGTGTTGACCAATGTTAGCAAACGTAGCCAGCTAATTCAGCTAACGTAGCTAACGTGAGGCCAGTTCATTTTGATGTATGTTAGTCCCTAGCTATATCAGGTAGCTAACGTAGTTAATGGTATTTCCCACCTTGACAGCCAGGGAACCGAGAGCAGGATCCTAATAACCTAACCCGGACGGGCATCTATTAACGCCGTCTCTGAGGCAACAATGTCACAATTTTTTACTAAAAATGTAAAGGTAATAAAAGCAGACAATGTTTGGTGATAACATTCATTCATTCGTATTCATATATAGGCTATTCATATATCTGGTAGCTTGCTGCCATGCCAATAGTAGTTAGTAGTTTAAATTTAGTTAGGTAGCCTAATATTATATGCTGGTCAGTGTTATCTTTCTGTCAAATGAATGCTCATCTTATAATTGAATTATTGATAATTCAATAATGTTCTCACATCTCATATATCTGACCTGCAACCCAACTAAACCACCTTTCTGCTTCTTTCAACTTCTGGATTTTCATGCATTTCCTCTGACAATGTGTGGCTCCCTCACCTTGTAGGATAAGATAGCAACAGTTTCTTAGACACAGATGAAGCCTAGCCATGGTCTGGAATACAAAACGTCTCGATGGAAATTCTCATTTGCTCATCTGCTCTGCTCTCTTAGTTGTGCTAACAGTCTGACTGTGTGTGTGTGTGACTCTGTGTTAAGTAAACACACCAACAACATTATCACTGTTACTGTAGGATGTGATAGTAATTTAACTGATCTAGTCAAAAGGATTTACCAAGATTCGCTCAAAAGGTTAAGTCTGGTTTATTGTGAAAAACATACGAGCGCAAGGACTTCCTGAACAACGAGTGGTTAGTCAGCGAAGTGCCCGTTTGGTCTTCTGCTGTGGCTTATATGCAGTCAAAACACAGGTAAGGTCTTTCCAGGATGTGATTGGCTACTGCATTGTACATCATATGAAATGGCAGGCGTGGCCAAGAGTACAGACATGTGACATGAGAAAAAGGGCGGCAATTGGGGACAAAGGATGGTTATTCTATTGTAGACAGATGGCCTTCTGGAAGCCATTTTGTATGTTAGCACAGCTATGTGAATATTTGGGGGAGGTGATGAATTACAAAAGGAGTGAGAGGACAAAGGTTTAAGGTGTTTGGATGTAAATTCCTGGGTGTTTGGATGTAAATTCCTGGGTGTTTGGATGTAAATTCCTGAACAATCCCCCATTTGTGCCTGAACAGGTACACAAAAATAAAATATAAAATCCAAACACAAAGTTTAAACATTCAGCTATGCTATACATGTGGAAAGGAAACAATCTCTCCACTAGGTGAAAAAAAAAAAAAAAAAGATTATTTTCTTTCCACGTGCAAAATCACGCACCAAAACCCCTAGTTTCAGAAATTTGACAGGAAACAAGGTAAAAAAGATGACATGATTATACTATTTATAGTCTAAGAGTGGACAACCATTCACCAAAAAACCTTGATTTAAAGTTTGAACAAGGCAAAAAGATAAATGGTTACCAGTGTAAGAAGGGCAAAAAACCTCTTGGTCAATTTAGAGGAAAAACCCAAACTTATTTATCAACTCATGTTTCAACCATTGTAACTCTTGTAAATAAATATGATATTTTTCAAGATAATTTCAAAGTTCATTCACTCTTGTTGTGAATAATCGCATGTAATTTCCTCTGGATCATAGCTTCCATGTTTGCGTCTCTGAATGTTTAATGTAGGTTCCAGTGTGTGCGGTTAGAGGTGCAGTCATTGCTGTTGAGATTTTCCACGTTGTCATACCACAACCACGAGAAGGAGGTGACCGGCAAGGTCAGTCTCCGATTGCTCATCAGAGGAGAGGAGAGTGTGGCGGTGACTGTCAAGGTCACTCTCCGATTGCTCATCAGAGGAGAGGACAGTGTGGCGGTGACTGTCAAGGTCCTTGAGATCTCTGGTTCGGCTGCATGGACCGTCCTCTCAGTTACTTTTGACAGCTATTCCACACAGGCCAGAATGTCCTGGTGCTGATTGTTCCATCTTTGACGGGTAGGTTCCTCCCGCAACATCTACTTCTCTTCCATGTTTTCTGGCCTGTTCTCAGGCTGCTCATCTGCTCCTGGTAGTCTGTCTTTCCATTGGGCAGGTCTGCATAGAGCGGTCAGCCAGCGAGCTCTCGGAAGGTGAGGAGGGAGTCCCTGTCCTGGTCCAGCAGGGTGAAGGTGCGCAGCCAGGGCGCCAGCAGCACGTACAGGCTCTTGAACTGAACCCGGTCCACACGGTACTGCTCCACGTAGGGCCGGCCCGGGTCGTGCTGCTGGAGGGCCACCTCGGCGCTCCCGCTCCCCCAGTACAGGCTGATGAAGTGCTCCGTCTGTGGATCCACAGATGAGAGAGACAAACAGAGACAAAACAGAAGAGAAAAAAGGAGAGTCCTCTGGTCTGGTTTCCCTGTTTCCCTCTTTGGTCAGGAACGGTTATCAGCAGTCTGTTGGGAGATACTCAGAAACATGGTTAAGTGCAAGCTCCTGCTTTGGGGAAAAATTGTGTTATTCAGTCAGGAAAACTTAAACAGGGTGTCTGTTCCAACTGTCATTAGAGCCAGTCTGCAGTAGCCTACAGTGACATCAAGGGCAGTGTTAGAATGACTTTAACACGCCCAGTCCCCAGTCATGATCAAGGCAATTGGATTTGGCTCTAGAATTTCTCTTGCGATTTTATGAAATACAATAAAATAAACACATTCTTGTCTCAACAAAATAACCCCCCCCCCTAAGGGTAGAAACAAAATTTCCTGAAGTCAGGATAAAACAGAGGTGGGGGGAAAAAAAATGCATCACTCAAATAAAATGACACTAAAATGAACTGGCTTCATTTACAATTAAGAAAACATCAATTATCAATTAATCAAAAAATCCATCAAAGCTTCATTTGTATAGCTAAAAATTGTATATCTAAAAACTTCCCTCTTCTGCATTTGAGGACAGAGTATTGGGCCCGCTTCGGACAAAAATGGTCTCTTCCCTATGTCATACTTATCTGTCGCTCACAGTGAGTTGGTGACATGGCGTTGGTCCTGCATCTCACGAACCACAGATCGCCCATCTGTAGAGAAACAGGCCGGTAACCCCCATCTCCACCTCCGGTCCTGTGTCGTCTCCTGGTTCGGCACTCACCCATCACTCCCGGAACGACAGTTGTCTGTAAAACACTCAGAAAAACACTCAGCCCCGATGAATGTGCCTCAAACTATAAACATGAGATATTTAACATAAACATTAAAAATATATAATTGGGTTAGGAGATGCTGTATTCAGGTTAAGACACTGGCAAACATTATCTATCCCCCCCACTATCATGTACAAACCTTACGTCCTCAGCTACATCTGTCTCGTCCTGTTTATTTACCATTAAAAAAAAAGTCTATATTGGCTAGTTAAAATCTACCTTGTGGGTTGTTCAAGGGAACCCCAGCAGGTGGCGCCGAATCCCAGGTTGCAGGATTCTCCCTTTCAATTTGCCTGCGGTAACTGCGACAGTTCCTGATCCAGTGACCAGTTTTACCACAGTGAAAACACACGTCAGTTCTGTCTCCGTTTTCGTTTCCCTCCCTCGGTTTCATTCTGTAGTCTATTCTGTTTCTATACCTACGATTCTTGTTCGTGTGACGACCCTGTGGTCGTTGTTGGTTGGGAGCAGACGGAAAAACAGAGTGGGGAGGCGGGGCAGCAGCTGCGGGTGAACCAGTCATAGTTTGGGAAGGATGTGTGAGCTCTGAGTGCCGAGTCGGCATGATAGAGTTCAAAACGGAATGACTAGGAGGGGGGAGGGACTCTGAATATTCCTCTCTCTGATTAACTTCGTCAGCTACGCTTCTTTTTGACTTGAAAAAACACTTGTGTGCGAGTATTTCCCACTTCCTGAATGCATTCCAATCTATCGCATTTCCAGGCTCCCTTCCTAACCTAGTCATCTCAAACGCCTATAACTGAGCCCTAACAGTCGCTAACTCACTAATATTGAGTGTACCGGAGAGGGGGAAATCAGAATGCTTCGCCCAGATCAAATACTGTACACAAGCATCATCCCAAAACCTTTGCGCAACAATCTTAGCTGGCCCAGACAGCGAACTAGTATTGGTATTCATAATTAACACAATACCCTACAGCCTATTATTCAAAACTAACGGTGAAAAGAAAAGTATAGTTAAACACAGGCGGGAAATAAACAAAGGAATACAATTTCGAAAGAAACAAAGACACATTAAACCGCTAAATAACTCACCCAGTCAACTGGTCCTTTGTTCTCTGGCTCGATGGCGGATCACCGGGAGAGCGGAGTGGTGTTTTCCTGCGTCTCCCAGACAACCAGCTAGCCTACTGGAAATCTAGCAGTTACGAATTTAACAGTCTAAACAGTGCACAAAATACTTACAATACTTTACCTGGATCCATGGCGCGCTTAACAAACAATACAAGGCAAGAGCCGAGGCTCAAACAGTAAACAACAAACTAACAACCCCGTGCACATACAAGACAGAGCCGAAACTCTGTCAGTAAAACAGCAGACTAACACGGGGACGCAAAACAAAGAACGACCAAAGATGACGAAAAGAGGACGAACACACGACTTAACACACGACAAGCATGCCTGGCTGCACCAGCCACTTAGTCAAAGCTAAACTTAGTTTAGGTTGACTAAACCACCCGGGATCAAAGGGACAAACGCTTCTACCAGAAACGCGGGTCGGACTAACATACCAAAACCACTCCCTGTAGCTACCTTCGTTGAGAAAACAACGGCTCTGCGGTTTTAATTCCACCCGCGACCGGCCAAAGGGAAACCTGTTCTGTGCCAACTCTTTGGCGTATTAACTCAAAAAACCCGTTCTAAGCTGCAACCGATAAACAACCTGAATTGTACATCAACTACAGGGGAACAAATTCACGAGACCAAAACTCACACTTCTTCTGAACTGTTTATACCCTCGTAACGAAACAAGGACGAAATCAAAGGACAATACAATATATAAATATATCTATTGCTGTTCACAACTTCCTTAGATAGTTACTTACTAAATACGTACTAAATACCCACACCGGGGTTTCTGTTTTCAACAATCCAGACCAACACAATCTGAACCAAAACCATGGCAAATAACAAGCATAAAAGGATTCGTTTTTCAACGTACCGTAAGTTTAGCCGAGTGGAACCAACGGCGGACTTCTCCGAACCAGTGCGCATAGACGCAAAGAGAGAAGTTCCAGAGCGGCTACCGCTCCGCACGTCTGCGTCCTTTGGTTCCACTCCAGGCGAACCCCACAGCAGTAGATCCCATCCCCGTCGCCAACTGTGATAGTAATTTAACTGATCTAGTCAAAAGGATTTACCAAGATTCGCTCAAAAGGTTAAGTCTGGTTTATTGTGAAAAACATACGAGCGCAAGGACTTCCTGAACAACGAGTGGTTAGTCAGCGAAGTGCCCGTTTGGTCTTCTGCTGTGGCTTATATGCAGTCAAAACACAGGTAAGGTCTTGTGACGACCCAGTAGGGCTGGCCGTCTACTTGGTTGGCTGCCTGCTTGTTTGCAGGTGGGCGGGGCCCAGCCCATTAGGCTAACCAAGTGCACCTGGCCCATACCTTACCCTACAAATGGAGCAAGCTCATCTTGAACTGTGGCTCTGACCCATTTCCTGTCCGGCAGCGGACATTATTATTCTTTGGAGCACCTCATGTTAAATACACACACATACAGTATGCTTCCACTCATCCATTCACTTGCTTTACACTACTGATTGACTGATTTACATATTTCATATCATGGCACTTTAATAAATTATGTTAACTTTTTGAGAAACAACCGTGTGGACTCCATTTTTGTCACAGCCTTAGAGCCGGGTCGTGACAAAAGTGGGGGCTCGTCCGGCCGTTTTTTTTTGCTGTTGCGTTGCGTAGGCCGACTGGTTTTGTGAATGGGCTCGTTGGGTGCCTGTATGCCGGCGGCGGTGCAGCGTTGATTGGTGGCTCGTGGACCTTGATTGTGGTGCGGGTTGCAGGTTGTTCATTGGAGTCGCGCGGTTGTTTTGCGGTAAGCATTTTTTTCCTTTTTTCTTGTTAATTGGCCGGATTTTTGATGTTGCTGTGGGTGCGCGAATCAGTGTCAGGTGGCGCTTATTTCGTCTGATTGCACACTCCCCTGTGTAGGTACAGCGGCGCTTCCTCTTTAGGGGGCGTCGGTTTGTTTTTTTCTGCTAGTGCTGTGGTAAGCATGGTTAGAGCTTTGCTCGGGAGCACAGCTAGGGCTTCAGGGGGATTGCCATTTCTTGGTCGCTTTTCCGGGCCGCTGGTATTTAGTGCATCAGTACCCGCCATTGTACCCACATGAAGACTAGGGTTGAGCTGGTTGGCAGTTTAGTCTGGTCTAGTGAGGCAGTTTAGATAGAGGGGTGTGTGTGGTCTTGTTCGGGTTTGTTTGTCCCTGTTTGCGCCTCCTGGCACGTGTGTTCGTGTGTTCATATTTGGCCCGTGCGCGCGACGGTCTGTTTGGGTGCCGTTGGTTGGTTGATGGTCGGGTCGTCTCTCCTCTTGTGGTCGTTTTTCGTTGGGGGGAGGGATGGCAGACATAGCTGCCTTTATTACGCATCCCTCTGAGGAGGGGTTGGACGGTTTAACTAAGGGGCAATTGTTACAGTTAGCTGGGCACTATAATGTGACAATTGCGGATACAGATGTGCGTCTCAAGGAGACTGTTAAAAGCGCGTTGAAAGCTGGATTGGTGGCGAGCGGCGTTTTGACCGTGGCCGTTAGTGAGCCGGGTGATGTGTTTACGGGTATACCTACGGTAGGATTTACTTTTGAGCAGCATAAGGAGTTGCTATTATTGAAGCTCGGATATGAGGAGAAGAAGCAGGCTGCTGAGCAGGCCGCTGAGGAGCGAAAGCAGGCTGCGGAGATTGACGAGCGGCTTAAAAGAGAGGAGATGCGCGTTCGTGTTGAGCGCGAGAAGTTGGAGCTTGAGAGGCGCAGGCTTGATTTGATGGCTGAGGGGACGCTGTCAGCTGATGCGTCAATGGCCCGTAGTAGCTCATCTGGTGGTGTGGCACCAGGGGAGCGATTTGATATATGGCGCAACTTGCGGCTGTTGCCTAAGTTTAGCGAACGGGATACGGAGACGTTTTTTTCTCTTTTTGAGCGGGTCGCTGACTTGCGAGATTGGCCGGACACAGAGCGCACGCTCATGCTCCAGTGCGTGTTAACGGGGAAAGCCCAAGAGGCTTATTCTTCCATGTCCATTGCTGATAGCGGATAATATGAACTGGTTAAAGCCGCGGTGCTAAAAGCATATGAATTAGTGCCTGAAGCTTACCGTTTGAGGTTTCGGACATGGAAAAGGAAAGAGAACCAGACTCACCTCGAGTTTGCGCGCGACTTGACGCAGCATTTTACGCGCTGGCGTTCTGCTCTGGCGGTAGATAGTTTTGAGGGGCTCTGTGAGCTGATTGTTTTGGAGCAATTTAAAAATGCTGTGC
Source organism: Borostomias antarcticus (assembly GCF_949987555.1). Taxonomy (NCBI): domain Eukaryota; kingdom Metazoa; phylum Chordata; class Actinopteri; order Stomiiformes; family Stomiidae; genus Borostomias; species Borostomias antarcticus. Next base: position 28,720,940 of record NC_140243.1, read on the forward strand.
CGGAGCGAATTGCGACATACATCAACGATCAGAAGGCTACTACCGCTGGTGAAGCGGCGGCCTTAGCAGACGACTATGTTCTTACGCATAAGCGTGTGTTTGGTGAGGCTCGTACGCGCGAGCCTGGTTTTGAGGGAGTTCCCCGTGGGGTATATAGTTCCCCTCTTTCTGCTGGCTCCCCTTTGCTTCCCGTTCACTCAGGAAGGTTTGAGAAGAGAGATCGGGGTGGGTTACGAGGCTCGGATGTTGTGTGTCATTATTGTAATAAGAAGGGGCACATTAAGTCTGAGTGTTTCGCTCTCAAGGCGAGGTCTGGAGTGGCTGGGGCTCCCGGGCAGGCTAAGGGGGCCTGTCTAGCCGTGTCTGTGCCTGGTCGGCCTGCAATGGAGGGCGTACAGGAGGTTAAGCCGGGGGTATCGATACCTTCTGATTTGGGGGCGTTCTCACCTTTTGTCTCGGATGGATTTGTTTCCCTGGTGGGGAGTGAGAGTAGGGTGCCGGTGAGGATCCTTCGGGATACAGCTGCATTCGACTCCTTTATCCATGCGTCGGTGCTGCCATTCTCTGAGGGGAGTGATGTCGGGTGCTCTATTCCGGTTTTGGGCATGGGCATGAAAGTTTTACATGTGCCGTTGCATAGTATAATGCTATACTCTGATCTCCACCAGGGCCAGATTGCTGTGGGGGTGCGGTCGGCGCTGCCTCTTGAGGGAGTATCTCTCATCCTGGGGAACGGCGTTGCGGGGGCGCAGGTTTGGCCTGGTGTGACGCCGCCTCCGGTGGTTTCTGCTGTCCCATTACTGAGCAGGCAACCAGACGATAGTGAAAAACATTTTCCCGAGGTATTTACCGCTTGTGCGGTTACGCGTTCAATGAGTCAGGAGCGCTCGGTGGAGGGGGCTACCGATTCTCCTGTGTCGTGGGACATTTCTTTGTTGGACGTTCCTCTCTCTGTTTCGCCAGAGGAAATTAGAGCTGAACAACGAGCGGATCCTTCCTTAAAACCGTTGTTCGAGCAGGTGCTCTTAGGAGAGGATGTAAAAAATAGCGCGCGGGGCTATTTTCTCCACAAGGAGATGTTGGTGCGTAAATGGGTTCCGCATGGGGAGCGTTTCATTGGGGATCCCATCGTGCAGATTGTGTTGCCTGAGAAATTCCGCAACTCGGTGTTAAAAGTGGCACACAATGATTCTGGACATTTAGGCGTTCGAAAAACTTATGATGGGGTTCTGCGCCATTTATTTTGGCCTCGAGTTAAAAGAGATGTTGCTGCGTATATAAAATCCTGTCATACATGTCAGTTAACAAGCAAGCCTAACCAGAATATAGCACCGGCTCCGTTGTCCCCTATTCCTGCTAATAGTGGGCCTTTTGAACACCTGATCATCGACTGCGTAGGTCCGCTTCCCCGCTCTCGTTCGGGGGCGCTTTACCTCCTTACAGTAATGTGCCAGTGCACGCGATATCCAGCAGCATATCCGCTGCGCACGATAACGGCTCGTTCGGTGGTGCGGGCGTTAACGCACTTTATATCCACATTCGGGATTCCGAAAATAATTCAATCGGACCAGGGCTCAAATTTTACCTCCCACCTATTCGCGCAGGTGCTCAAACAGCTTCGGGTTAAGCACAATAAGTCCTCAGCTTATCATGCGCAAAGTCAGGGGGCGCTGGAGCGTTTCCACCAGACGCTCAAGTCGTTGCTGCGAGCTTATTGTACCGAGTTGGGGGGAGATTGGGAGGAGGGGTTACCCTGGCTGATGTTGGCCTCTAGAGAGGTGACACAGGAGAGTACAGGGTTTAGCCCAAACGAGCTTGTGTTTGGACACAAAGTGTGTGGTCCTTTGGCTATTTTATATGATAACTGGAATGAGGTTAAGCCTCCGGCGAAAATAGCTGATTATGTTCATGGTTTTCGGCGCAGACTGTATGCAGCAGTTGAGTTAGCTAAACAACATCTAGCCACTGTTCAGGGGAAGATGAAAAAGCTTTATGATCGGCGGTCTGAGCGCCGCGTGTTCAGCCCAGGGGACCAAGTTTTGGCACTGCTGCCGGTTGTGGACTCTCCCTTTCGGGCTAAGTTCACGGGTCCATATGTGGTGGTGAAGCAGTTATCTGACCTGAACTATGTTATTTCCACTCCAGGACGTAGAAAGGCAACGCGACGGTGTCACGTTAACTTGTTAAAGCCGTACTATGGTCGTGAGTTGAGCCCGGGCTGGGGAGACGGCAAACAGTCTATTGAGCGTGAGAGCCCGGTGGGCTGCTGTTCAGTTGGGAGGGTGTCTGTCCTTTCTGCTCCACGGACTGTGGCTGTGGAAATAGAGGATGGCCTACCTGCTCCTGATCCTGCTGTAGTGCAGGCCCGTCTGAAAAACTCAGAATCACTCTGCAACTTGGGGGGGTTGTTAGGGCATTTATCTGAGTCCGAACAGGTGGATCTTGCTGGTCTGATCCGAGCATATCCCAGTATTTTTGGGGACGCTCCTACTCAGACCCACCTTATTGAGCATGATATTGAGGTGGGGGATGCTCAGCCCATCCGGCAGAGGTTCTACCGTGTGAGCCCTGAGAAGCGTAAGCATCTGGATGCTGAGGTGGGTTATATGTTGGCCCATGATATCGCTGAACCCTCGTCATCTAGCTGGGCGTCGCCCTGTATTATGGTTCCTAAACCTGATGGAACTTTTAGGTTTTGCACCGACTTTCGTAAGGTCAACGCGGTGACCACACCAGATTCCTTTCCGCTCCCGCGAATGGAAGATTGTGTGGACCATGTAGGTCATGCACACTATGTCAGTGAATTTGACCTTCTCAAAGGTTACTGGCAGGTTCCGCTGTCTGCCCGGGCACATGATATTGCGGCGTTTATCACTCCAAGTGGGTTGTTCTCCTACAGGGTTATGCCATTTGGATTAAGAAATGCGCCGGCGACCTTCCAACGTTTAATGACGCGGGTTCTGGGGGATCTTGAGGGTTGTACTGTGTATTTGGACGATGTCGTGGTCTGTTCTGGTACATGGTCCTCCCATTTGGAGCGTATCCGTGCCTTGTTCGACCGCTTGGCTCAGGCGCGCCTCACCGTCAACCTCGCAAAGTGTGAGTTTGCGAGGGCGACGGTGACGTATTTGGGCCGAGTGGTCGGGCAGGGTTCGGTTCGTCCTGTCCAGGCAAAAGTTCACGCTGTTGAGAGTTTTCCTGTGCCGCAGACAAAGAAGGAACTCCAGCGTTTTCTAGGCCTGGTGGGCTACTACAGGGGGTTCTGTAGGAACTTTTCTGAGGTGGTGGCGTGCCTCACTGATTTGCTGAAAGGCAAGGTGACATTTGTGTGGTCCTCAGCCTGCCAACGTGCATTCGACCAGGTGAAGGCGCTATTGTGTAGTGCTCCAATTTTGGCGGCCCCGCGGTTCGGCCATCCATTTTCACTGCAGGTAGACGCTAGTCACGTGGGGGCGGGTGCTGTTCTTCAGCAGGTGGATGAGCTGGGTGTTGAGCGACCAGTTTCCTTCTTTTCTCGGAAATTCAATTCCTATCAATTGAATTATTCGACCATTGAAAAGGAGGCCCTGGCCTTAGTCTGGGCACTGGGGCATTTTGATGTGTACGTGGGTTCTGGTGTGGTGCCGGTGATGGTCTACACTGACCATAATCCATTGACCTTTTTGAATTCCTTGCAGTGTCCGAATCAGAGGCTGGTTCGGTGGTCTCTGCTACTGCAGTCTTATTGGCTGGACGTGCGGTACGGGCTCAGACAACGTGGTGGCAGACGCGTTGTCTCGAGCCCCTTCCTCGTGAGACAGCCCTGTTCATTGCCTAGGCTGGTTGCCTTGTTTCACTCTTGTGTTCTCCTCTTTCTCCTTAAATTGCTTCCCTTAGTACTAGGTTGCTGGGGGGAGTGGTGTGACACAAGGTGTGGGACGTGGTGACGGGCCGGTGGTGAGTTGTGGCGTGGTGGCGTCTCGGGTGCACCTTGGTTCCTGGTACCTTGGTTCCTCGTCCCATTGATGTTGGTCATGTTTTGTTTTGTGCTGCTTTATTCTGTTGTGTTTGTTTTGGTTGTAGGTTCCGGGGGCGGGGCCCCTCCTTGATGGGGGGGGGTGTGACGACCCAGTAGGGCTGGCCGTCTACTTGGTTGGCTGCCTGCTTGTTTGCAGGTGGGCGGGGCCCAGCCCATTAGGCTAACCAAGTGCACCTGGCCCATACCTTACCCTACAAATGGAGCAAGCTCATCTTGAACTGTGGCTCTGACCCATTTCCTGTCCGGCAGCGGACATTATTATTCTTTGGAGCACCTCATGTTAAATACACACACATACAGTATGCTTCCACTCATCCATTCACTTGCTTTACACTACTGATTGACTGATTTACATATTTCATATCATGGCACTTTAATAAATTATGTTAACTTTTTGAGAAACAACCGTGTGGACTCCATTTTTGTCACAGCCTTAGAGCCGGGTCGTGACAGGTCTTTCCAGGATGTGATTGGCTACTGCATTGTACATCATATGAAATGGCAGGCGTGGCCAAGAGTACAGACATGTGACATGAGAAAAAGGGCGGCAATTGGGGACAAAGGATGGTTATTCTATTGTAGACAGATGGCCTTCTGGAAGCCATTTTGTATGTTAGCACAGCTATGTGAATATTTGGGGGAGGTGATGAATTACAAAAGGAGTGAGAGGACAAAGGTTTAAGGTGTTTGGATGTAAATTCCTGGGTGTTTGGATGTAAATTCCTGGGTGTTTGGATGTAAATTCCTGAACAAGGACAACAGACATCATTTACTATTCAACACTGATGTAAACAAACAACCTCTTTGATTTTGACAACAGGTGTGAAGAACTGGATAAGAGTGTGTGTGTGTGTGTGTGTGTGTGTGTGTGTGTGTGTGTGTGTGTGTGTGTGTGTGTGTGTGTGTGTACATGTGTGATGAACTTGGAGCCATCAGTCAGTGTTGTGACTGCTGCCTCTCCCTCTCCTGCATAGGAAGGTTGGCATGCTATGGAGGGAATCTGGCCTTAGCTGGAGAGACATCCTGCCTGAGGAAGAGGATGTCCAGACCTTCACCTCAGAGCAGGTCAGACAGGCGCACTCTTTATACAAACACACCTCACACACACACACACACACATCACATCACATCACATCACACCGATGACTGGAGGGGTCACAGTAACACACCCAGAGACACAACGCCCAAGGCTCAACAGCAATCTATACTCTCCTATCCTCATTTCACCTCCCCTATCTACTTCTTAATTATACCCTCCCCCTCATCTTCTCTCCCTCCCTCTCCCCTCTCTTCTCTCTCTGTCTTTCTTCCCCTCAGAAGCGTCAGTTCACTGTGCGGGAGTGCTCCAGTCTGGAGGGGGCGCTGTCTAGACACCGTTTAGACTTGGTTTTAGAATGGGTTTTGAATGATCAGATTCAAAGTGGACAGCGCTAAATACAAGTGTAAACAGCCACCAAAACGTTCTGTGAAACGTTTCCTTAAACCACTTGTGGAGGTGGTCTGAGACGCATTTGACCACGTCTGTGTTGCATTTTGCATCCGATGGCGCTGCTCTGTAGCGACCCGGGCTGCCATGCTGCTGTTTGTTTAGTGTTTGTTTGCTAGTTGTTTGTTTGTGTTTAACACTACTAGTAGTTTTTAACTGATGGTGTTTGATCAGTACTATGCTAAGATGACTTGGCTGAAAATACTGCCATTGGTTCTAATGGTCTGGTAGCTTGTATCAGCATGCCACTGGACTCTGGCGTGCTGGGAGACCAAGCCGACGCTCCTACCATACACCCGGGACCAACTTCTACTGCTCCGTCCGAGCCAAATTCCTGCCCCCAAGTGCCAGAGTGGACTGTGGGCTCGTCCCCCAACGAGCCGACCCGGTGCCCGCGGAAGAGAGGGAAACGCAGAGGCGTGAGGCAGAGACTACGGAGAAGAGCTGACAGGCCGCCTTTGCCATCCATGATCCTCTGTAATGCTCGTTCTTTAAAGAACAAAATAGACGAGCTACGAGTCAACACTAGACTCCGACACGAATACTGGGACTCGTGCTTGCTTGTGTTCACCGAGACCTGGCTACAGGAGGGTGTATACGACTCACTCGTTGCCCTCGATGGCTTTTCCCTTGTGTGCTCCGACAGAAACCCGCGAACTCTGGCAAGAGAACCGGAGGAGGCAACTGCGTGTTCATTAACCAGAAATGGTGCTCGCAATTCACCACGAGGGAATCGGTCTACAATCCTGACTTGAGCTGAATTGAGCTGGTGTGTCTAAGTCCAGATTTTCCCCTACCAATGCTAGGGTGGCCCACCCCTCCTGAAAGACCACAAAAGCCAGAAAATACCGGACTTTTAGATCGCTATCATCTTTAGCATAAGTCAATGGAGTTTAACATAGCGAAAATTAGCATCGCGGCTAGCGGACCTTTTCTGACTGGGAGTGAGAGATGATGAAATGAAAATATTTTCTGTTGTAGCTAGCTACATAAGTAATGTAAGCACAGCTTAGAGTATTCTGATGTTAGTTACTACAAATGTAGGGCATAGCCTACATTTTAGGTTAACATCTTGAATCTGTGTTGTGGACTGTTAGTTCCAATTTTCCCCATTCCCTATGCATTTCCAGCAATCTTTCTTTTCAGCTGTTTAGCATTCAGCTGTTTAAATGTTATTTTCTCTAGTAATATGTTTATATGTTTTGTAGTCATGTGCACTGGTTTCATTTCAGCTCAGTGTAGAGAAATGCACTTTAAATGTCCCTTACTGTACTGTGTGTCTATGAGGACACATGTATCCGTGACACGCCCGCCCAGCAGACAACACTAGTAGTGTCGCTGGGCCTACCACCCTTCCTGAAAAAGATCCTAGGGGAATCACTAAATGTCCACTCATCCCAGCTGGGGGCAGCGAGGGGCAGCTGAGGGCAGCGGTCAACTCAAAACTGGGGCGGTTGAGGTTTAAAAATAAACAGTAAATCTTTAAAGTAGGAGGAGGAGAAGGAGGACGGGGGCTCAAGGCAGGGCACCACGCTAGGAGGACGGGGGCTCAAGGCGGGGCACCACGCTAGGAGGACGGGGGCTCAAGGCGGGGGCACCACGCTAGGAGGACGGGGGCTCAAGGCGGGGCACCACGCTAGGAGGACGGGGGCTCAAGGCGGGGGCACCACGCTAGGAGGACGGGGGCTCAAGGCGGGGGCACCACGCTAGGACGGGGTCTCAAGGCGGGGGCACCACGCTAGGAGGACGGGGGCTCAAGGCGGGGGCACCACGCTAGGACGGGGGCTCAAGGCGGGGGCACCACGCTAGGAGGACGGGGGCTCAAGGCAGGGGCACCACGCTAGGACGGGGGCTCAAGGCGGGGGCACCACGCTAGGAGGACGGGGGCTCAAGGCGGGGCACCACGCTAGGAGGACAGGGGCTCAAGGCGGGGGCACCACGCTAGGACGGGGGCTCAAGGCGGGGCACCACGCTAGGAGGACGGGGGCTCAAGGCGGGGGCACCACGCTAGGAGGACGGGGGCTCAAGGCGGGGCACCACGCTAGGAGGACGGGGGCTCAAGGTGGGGCACCACGCTAGGAGGACGGGGGCTCAAGGTGGGGCACCACGCTAGGAGGACGGGGGCTCAAGGCGGGGCACCACGCTAGGAGGACGGGGGCTCAAGGTGGGGCACCACGCTAGGAGGACGGGGGCTCAAGGTGGGGCACCACGCTAGGACGGGGGCTCAAGGCGGGGCACCACGCTAGGAGGACGGGGGCTCAAGGCGGGGGCACCACGCTAGGAGGACGGGGGCTCAAGGCGGGGCACCACGCTAGGAGGACGGGGGCTCAAGGCGGGGGCACCACGCTAGGACGGGGGCTCAAGGCGGGGGCACCACGCTAGGACGGGGGCTCAAGGCGGGGGCACCATGCTGGTCTTGTTTCAATGTTTTTTTTGTTTTGTTTTCCTTTTCTTCTCTTCTTCATATCTCACAATCTTTATGATTAAGGTTATGTGACTGCATTTGCTATACATTTACAGTATATTTTAAATGATTTTTAAATAGATGAGGAATGCATTGTGAAATATATAAGAAAATGTATGATCAGAATGGCAAAATATATTCGAAATGCATTGATGTATTGATTTCTTAAAATATATTTCAGTGGCCAAATTTTACATATTCCAAATGTATTTTGAAATATATTTTTGAAATGTATGTCAAATGTATGTCAAATATATTTTCTTTCTGTATGGGGAAAGAGCCTCTCCCGGCTAGTCAGTTGGTCAATCCCATCCAATTTTTGGGGGGTTCAGACCATCTTTTCAGAGTTTCAAATTGACCATTGAGAGTTTCAAACCCAGCATTCAAAGTTTCAAATCCAGCTTCAGAGTTTCAAACCTAGTGAAAAAACTGCCAAAAATCAGGTGGCTCGAAAGCTCTCAGCCTGGTGACACGAGGTTACAGCTGTGTGGGCAAATCTCTGAAATATAGCACTTGAATGGGTGTAACTCAGCTCTCAACGAACACTTACTGTAGCAAAACGCAAGATTCGCCCTTTCAAAGCTCGAGTTTCAACGTTTCAAAACATTTTTTCCAACATATTCACACCAGTTTTCAGATCACCACTTACAAGGTCTGAAACCTGGTTACGGCTCGGCTCCACTGGCTCCCTTAGCGTCAGAATCAACCATCAGCTATCAGACGCTGAGGAAATGAATCCATTGTGATTAATGACAGCGGCTCCGCTGCAGCCTTGCGTTCGATGCCTGTGTCCCACGTTAGAGAACTGACGAGGTTCATTTCTTGATTTTTGACGGTAGAATGTCAACGCTGACAGTTCACACTGACGGCCGCAGTGGACCCAAGGAGAATAGGGCCAAATTCTAAACTCTGAAAATGTCTTTATTTCAGAAACACTGAAAAAAGAGTGCTGCAGTAGTCAAGGAAAACTTGAATATAAATAGTTTTTGCAGAGATTCACATCTTCAGCCTTTCAAAACATTGTGCAAGCTTCCAAAACTTAATTTACAGTAAGTATAGCAAAACCTTTTTCAAGCTTTCAAACAATGAGTTTCAAGCTTTTTTTGTTCTTTGCAGTTTCGAATGATGGCAATTTGACTTCATAAAGATGGAGAGAGAGAGGGAGAGACAGGGAAAGACAGAGAGAGAGAGTGAGAGAGAGACCGAGAGAGAGAGACCGAGAGAGAGAGAGAGAGAGAGAGGGAGAGACAAGGAAAGACAGAGAGAGAGAGACCGAGAGAGAGAGAGACCGAGAGAGAGAGAGAGACCGAGAGAGAGGTAGAGAGAGAGAGAGAGGGAGAGACAAGAAAAGACAGAGAGAGAGGGAGAGAGAGAGAGACTGAGAGAGAGAGAGAGAGATTGAGAGAGGGAGAGAGAGAGAGAGGGAGAGAGAGAGAGAGAGACCGAGAGAGAGAGGAAGAGACAAGGAAAGACAGAGAGAGAGAGGGAGAGACTGAGAGAGAGAGAGAGAGAGAGAACCTTGCTCCAGCATGCAGCCTCAGATCAAAGAGCTGTCTGAGGCCGGGGAGGAGAGCTGTCTGATGACATCACAGCGAGGAGAAGGGACAGCAACACATTCCTGCTGACAGACAGATCACTATGAGATATATCTACATCTATATCACTATGAGATATATCTACATCTATTCACGGACCAGATCACTATGAGATATATCTACATCTATTCACGGACCAGATCACTATGAGATATATCTACATCTATTCCCACGGACCAGATCCCTATGAGATATATCTACATCTATTCCCACGGACCAGATCCCTATGAGATATATCTACTGTACATCTATTCCCACGGACGCTCCTTAACCAAACCTCCCCTCTCTTATCCAGCTCTCTGATTGCATCAGAACATGTATCCAGCCGTGAGTCATTCTGGCCGCTCCCATTCAGACACCATTAGGATGAGTGGATCTGGAGCACGCGGGGCTGTGGGCTGCCAGGGATGATGCTACGAGAGATGTGTGTGTGAGGAGACACGTGAGAGTGACTGTGTGTGTGTGTGTGTATGTATGTGTGTATGCCTGTGTGTGTGTGTGTTTGTTTGTGTGGGTGTGTGCATGGCAGGCCTGTGTGTGTGTTTGTGTGGGTGGGTGTGTGTGTATGTGTGTGTGTATGTGTGTATGTACGTGTGTGTGTATGTGTGTGTGTGTATGTATGTGTGTGTATATGTGTGTGTATGTCTGTGTGTATGTGTGTGTGTGTATGTATGTGTGTGTATGTCTGTGTGTATGTGTGTGTATGTCTGTGTGTATGTGTGTGTATGTATGTATGTGTTTGTATATGTGTGTGTGTGTGTGTATACAACACCTTCCTCTCAGACGCTCCCTCAGACAGACAGACAGACAGAGCACACTGCCGCCAGCTGGTATCTAGTCATGTGCTTCATGAGCACAGGCCGCTCCATCCATCACTCCTCCAGTACACCAGCAGATAAACCAGGATCAATACTCCTGTCCAGCCTGCTACTCCAGGGTGTAAGTGGCCTGGCTCTGTGCTACTGAGGGGAGGAGAGGACAGACTGGTTAATAGAGGGAGAGGGTGTGTGTGTGTGAGAGAGAGAGAGAGCAGAACAGAGATACCAGCTGATCTCTGACTGATTCTCTCCTCTCACTGTTTCATGCAGTATCAGTGAGGTGTGTAGTTATTGGAGCTGGCTGTGAGGGCCACTGAACACTATAATGTTATCAGCACGAGTGCACTTGATTTATACACTATAATGTTATCAGCACGAGTGCACTTGATTTATACACTATAATCTTATCAGCACGAGTGCACTTGATTTATACCGGATATGTTGATTGTGGTTGCGGCTGGGCATGGACTCAACTCAATGTGTGTGGAAGATAAAAATAGATTTTCAGATTTTTTTTTATTAGTTTACAAAGCACTCCATAGTCATGCACCTGAAAACATGTCAGGCATGCTTTTATAATATACACCAAGTAGGTCCCTGAGGTCCTCTGGCACTGAACGTTTAACGGTTCCTGGATCAGGACCAGGAGACAGGACCAGGAGACATGGGGAGGCAGGACCAGGAGACATGGGGAGGCAGGACCAGGAGACATGGGGAGACAGGACCAGGAGACATGGGGAGACAGGACCAGGAGACATGGGGAGACAGGACCAGGAGACATGGGGAGGCAGGACCAGGAGACATGGGGAGACAGGACCAGGAGACATGGGGAGACAGGACCAGGAGACATGGGGAGACAGGACCAGGAGACATGGGGAGACAGGACCAGGAGACATGGGGAGGACCAGGAGACATGGGGAGACAGGACCAGGAGACATGGGGAGGACCAGGAGACATGGGGAGACAGGACCAGGAGACATGGGGAGGACCAGGAGACATGGGGAGACAGGACCAGGAGACATGGGGAGACAGGACCAGGAGACATGGGGAGACAGGACCAGGAGACATGGGGAGGACCAGGAGACATGGGGAGACAGGACCAGGAGACATGGGGAGACAGGACCAGGAGACATGGGGAGACAGGACCAGGAGACATGGGGAGGCAGCCTTCAGTCTTCATGCCCCCAGCCCCTGGAACATCCTGCCAGAACACCTAAGAATGGCTGAAACTGTGGGAACTTTAAAGCGAGATCTTAAAACATTCCTTTTTAATCTCGCTTTCATCAAGTAGCTTTATTCTCATTTTTAATGTCTGATTAAATTTTTAGCTTTTTCTTATTTTCTATTCTCTTTCATCATATATAATCCGTCCTGTTTTATTTTCTTTATTTTTTTAATACCATTTACTAATACATTTTTATTTATCTTTTCTTATTCTGTAAAGCACTGTGCTTCATTTGCTTGTATGAACATATATGCTATATGTTCATACTATGCTATATTAATATAATTGACCTTGACTTTGGAAAACAAACGTGTGTCTGTCAGCTATTGCTGTTATTGGCCGTGCTCTACATCACCGCAATGCATCATGGCCATTCCCTAATTTCCTGAAGTCTGATTATCAGCCTGTTGACATAGACAGACAGGGACAGAGAGAGAGAGACCGAGAGGGCGAAAGAGGGATACAAAGAAAGAGAGAGGGACAGAGAGAGAGAGAGAGAGCTTTCCTGTTTCAGGAAGTGCAAACAAAGGGCACAGCCTGCCATACTGGCCCTGCCCTGGTTTACTGTACTTGCTTGGCAAACATTACTCCCTTTGCCTGGCAGGTCCTTCAAGGTCACACAGGCATCTTGTTATATTGTTACATTAGAGTAGAGTGCAGCAAAGTGCAGAAGAGTAATTACTAAGTATGCAAACGAAGTGACTAAACCCATAAACATAAATAACTAGAAATGGTGTCGGAGAGCACAGACCTCTACCCATGAATGCATTGTATGGCTCTGTGTGAGCAGATTTGGTATTGCTGCATGTGGAGTGGAGAGCTTTATGCCAGTCCTAACCCTATATCTCTGGGACCTTCCCATGTCCAGATATGGCCATTTCAATCGACCCCATTGACAATGAATGGTCCAAAAAAAGTCATGGATCCACCCGGTGATTTGGATCTGCTCGATGGGTCTACTACATGCTTCCACCGACTTTCATGAAAATCCATCTTGTAGCTTTTGCGTAATCCTGCTAAGAAACAAACCAAGAAACGAACAAACACACCACCTAAAACATTAACTAGGAATTCTATTATATATCTATAACTCAATTATGCACAAGCACTCACTGCCCCCAACAGATCTTTCTCATCTATCAATTGACAGTATTTAATCAGCTGCTAATGTCACAGGTGTCACTGTGTCGCTCATTAGTACCGCTTCCATCCTCACTTGTCCATGTGTAACAGATGTCAGTGTGTCACTTATCAGTATAGTTTCCATCCTCACCCGCCTCACGCTGGCTTCCAACTCGGGCCATGTGACTTATGAGCATGTGACCCCCCTCTCATAAACACTGAAGAAAGTTTCCTAGTTTGAAAATGAACCAGGCTGACATAGCTAGTTGTTACAGTTCCCATCAGTCTGTACCTTTTGCTTGATCTCCAGAGACCCACAGAGACCAACCACCCTGTCACAGCGTGAGACTGGAAGTATTCATTAATTTGTCACCAACGGCAGGTTCTCCCCTGTCGTTCCATGTCAAACATTTCATTAAAATGCACCAGCCTAACCTCATTTCCCCATCATAAGTAATGCACTGAGTAATAGCCTATTGTACTTCCTGTAGAAACACTGCAACATTGCTCTTGAGGCAACGCTCCACAGCAAAGAGTTACTAACCGTGAACCAGAAACTCAAATGTGCACATGGAGATGTCATAGCACACTCCTGCCTGCCAGGACTGATGTATAATGACTAATGGTGTGACGTGCAAGCGGACGTATTTCTCTAGACAATAGACAGTGTGCTAACCATGAGGAGGTCATCTGATACTCCTGTCTCGTACAGGCTTGAAAATATCTTCTACTAGTCGCATTTTAGGACGAGATAAGAATCTGTGTGTGTGTGTGTGTGTGTGTGTGTGTGTGTGTGTATGCGCGTGTCTTGGTGAGTTCAATAGCCACACTTAGCCATTACATTAGTCATTTAGCAGACACTTTTATCCAAAGTGACTTACAATAATTGCTATCACAACGTTACCGACAGACTGATCACTCAGAAGCAGAACAGCATTAGGTAGAGTAGCACCATAAACACATCCCACATGTTCAACCATAGACACATCACACATGTTCAACCATAAACACATCCCACATGTTCTGTTACGGCTCGCATGCCCTCGCCTCCACAACCGCCTCCCTCTCTCCCCTCTGGGCCCGCTGCGCGCTCGGGGCGTCCTACGCGCTCTACCGCACGTCGCATCGGCCCGGGCATACAACGCTCTGACTCTCCGGAGTTTCCCCCCACTGCCGGGCGTTCCCCGTCTCCGGCCAGCTCCGCGGACTCGGCAGTCTCCTCCCTCTCCGGTGACGAAGAGTCGGATCCCGACATGCCCAGCACATCGGCCCGTGCGCAAAGACAAGAACGGCGCGCTCGTCTCCGACGATGACGCGGGCGCGGCTCTACTCACCGGTTTCCAATTATCATCACCACACCTGTCCCTCGTTCTGCAATCACCTTCAACCTCTACAAGAACCTGGTCTACACTCCACTCATCGCCAGATCTTACCATAAACTCATGTGGTAAAGTATAGCCTAGCATACAATCTCCTTACCCGTATTTTGTAGTGTTTTTTCCCGTTCCCCTTTTGTGATTACTCTCACTCACCCTGCCTCCCCTCCTCATCTCTCCAGTTCCTGCCTGACCCACGCCTGTACGATTACCCCGCTCCTGCCTGACCATCGCCTGTACGACAACCCCGCTCCTGCCTGACCATCGCCTGTACGACAACCCCGCTCCTGCCTGACCATCGCCTGTACGACAACCCCGCTCCTGCCTGACCATCGCCTGTACGACAACCCCGCTCCTGCCTGACCATCGCCTGTACGACTACCACGCTCCTGCCTGACCATCGGCTGTACGACTACCACATCCCCCTTTGTGATCTTATTAAATCGCCCCTCCGGGCTTTACCGTTCCTTGCCTCCTCCTTTCCTGTTGCGCCTGGGTCCCAAACCGAACCCTAACAGTAAGATCTGGCCAGTTTTGACCCAGCCAACATGGAGGAGAGACCTGCACCTCCCGGACCACTCCAAGCCCTCCAACAGACCCAAGCTGAGCAACTGCCGCAGGTATCCGGCCAACAGCAAGCCCAGGACGAGCGACTGAGGGGACTCGCTACTCTGGTCAGCACCCTGTCCGACCAGGTCACCGCGCTCAGTGCCCGCCTGGCTCCGTTCCTGAACCCCACCGCTCCACCAAACCGGGAGCCCCATCTCGCCTCCCCGGCCCCCTACGACGGGACATTCACCCTCTGCCGGGAGTTCCTCATGCAGTGTGAGTACGTGTTTGATCTCCAGCCAAGCATGTACTCCACTGCGTCAGCTCGCATAGCCTACATCGCTAACCTAACCACGGGACGGGCTCGCCGCTGGGTCATGGCGGGTCGCGAAGGCGCAGCTGCCTACATGCAGGACTACACAGCCTTCGTGGCAGAATTCAGGACTGTGTTCGACCACGACGTCCACGGACAGGACGCGGACGCTGCTCTCTCCGCCCTCACCCAGGGTTCCAGCTCAGTAGCGGACTACGCCACGGAGTTCCGCATCCTCGCTGCCCGTTGCTCCTGGAACGAGTCTGCCCTGTACAGCGCCTTCCGACGGGGCCTGGGGGACGCCGTGAAGGACAGCCTGACTGGAGGAGACAGACCAGCGACCCTGAACCAACTCGTCTCCCTCTCCATAGCCATAGACGAGCGCCACCGGGAACGCAGGCGCGAGCGGGCGCACCAACACCACAGCGCACCCAGACCGTCTCCGCCCCCCTCTGCCGGTCTCTCTCGGCCTGTCCCGGCCTCCCTCGCCCCCCCAAACACCGCTGGAGAGGAACCCATGCAACTGGGTTGGACCCGACTGACTCCTGCAGAGCGTGAGCACCGGGAACAGGACGGACTGTGCATATACTGCGCTAGCCCAGCGCACGCCGTCGACTCCTGTCCCTCTGCACCTCCCAGGGCGGCAAAAAGAGTAGGCTCACTCGCCAGGGGGTACCGAGTAAGCCGGCTCATCCATCCCCAATCCCGGACCCGTGCCGCCAGGTTCACTGTCACCCTCGCCTGGCAGGGGCACACGCTCTCCGTCCCTGCTCTCATCGACTCCGGTGCTGACGAGAGCTTCGTGGACGTCCAGTTCGCCCACAAAGCGGCGCTCCCTATCTCCCCTCTGGAGAGGCCCCTCTCGGCCTTCGCTCTGGATGGCCATCCCATGGGTCCCATTACTCACCGGACCCTGCCCCTCACCCTCACAGCCTCGGGAAACCACGTGGAGAACATCCGCCCCTTCGTCATCCACTCTCCCGACGCTCCGTTCATCCTAGGAAGGCCCTGGCTGGAACTCCATACCCCTCATGTCTGCTGGAGCTCGGGGCACATCCTCAGCTGGAGCACCGCCTGCCACGCCCGCTGCCTCCGAGCTGCTCAGACCTCCACTCGGGTTGACCGACCCCGTCCCGCTCCTCCGGACCTCTCCACGGTCCCTTCGATGTACCACGACCTTGGGGAGGCCTTCAGTAAGGAGCGCGCCCGCACACTCCCCCCTCATCGACCCTACGACTGCGCCATCGAGCTCCACCCTGGCGTCCCTCTTCCAGCCAGTCGTCTCTACAACCTCTCCCTCCCGGAGAAAGCAGCCATGGACACCTACATCTCCGAGTGCTTGGCCGAGGGTCTCATCCGACCATCTCGATCCCAGGTGGCAGCGGGGTTCTTCTTCGTTAAGAAGAAGGGAGGAGATCTGAGGCCGTGCATCGACTACAGGCTGCTCAATAACATCACGGTCAAGAATAAGTATCCACTCCCCCTCATGAGCTCCAACTTCGAACCCCTCATCGGTGCCACCATCTTCACCAAGTTGGATCTCAGGAACGCTTATCACCTGGTGCGTATCCGTGAGGGGGACGAATGGAAGACCGCCTTCAAGACCTCCCGTGGCCACTACGAGTACCTCGTCATGCCCTTCGGCCTCACCAACGCCCCCGCCGTCTTCCAGGCGCTGATGAACGACGTGCTCTGGGACATGCTGGACGTCTTTGTGGTCCTTTACCTGGACGACATCCTGGTATTCTCCAGGAGCGCTGAGGAGCACGTCCAGCATGTCCGCATGGTCATCCAGCGTCTCCGGGAGAACCGCCTGTATATCAAGGCGGAGAAGTGCACTTTTCACTCCTCGTCAGTGGAGTTCCTGGGGCTCATTGTGGAGGGAGGCCTAACGCAACCCGACCCCCGCAAGATCAAGACCGTGGTCGAATGGCCTCAACCCACGACCCGGAGGCAACTTCAGAGCTTCCTTGGCTTCGCTAACTTTTACCGCCGTTTCATACGGGACTACAGCCTGGTAGCAGCTCCCCTCACCCACCTCACCTCATCCCTGCGTCCATTCGTCTGGACACCGGCTGCCAGCGCTGCCTTCTCCGCGCTCAAGGAGTGCTTCACCACCGCCCCGGTCCTTCTCCATCCTGACCCCTCCAGGCAGTTCGTGGTCGAGGTGGACGCATCAGACACAGGCATCGGTGCTGTTCTGTCCCAGCGGTCAGTGGAGGACCAGAAGTTGCACCCCTGTGCCTTCCTCTCCCGCCGGTTCACCCCAGCTGAGGTGAATTATGACATCGGGAACAGGGAGTTGTTGGCGGTGGTGGGGGCCTTGGAGGAGTGGCGCCACTGGCTTGAGGGCGCCGAACACACCACCCTCGTCTGGTCAGACCATAAGAACCTGACCTTCATCCGGGCGGCCAAGCGCCTCAACTCCCGCCAGGCGCGGTGGTCCCAGTTCCTCGGGAGGTTTGATTTTACCCTCACCTTCCGGCCCGGCTCCCGCAACGCCAAGGCCGACGCTCTGTCCCGCCTCCACGCGCCCGAGGCGCTCCCCGCGGAGCCTGAGTCCATCCTGCCGGTCTCGCGTGTCATAGGGGTGGTCACCATGAACATCGAGGCAGTGGTGAGGCAGGCCCAACGCGCCCAACCCAGTCCGGCCAACGTTCCTCCTCGCCGGCTCTTCGTGCCTGACTCGGTCCGGTCCCGGGTGCTCCAGTGGGGCCATGCCAGCCGGTTTGCGTGCCATCCCGGGGTTCACCGCACCCTCTCCTTCCTGAGCCGACGGTTCTGGTGGCCCTCCATGAGGTCCGACGTCCGGGAGTTTGTGGTCGCCTGTCCCGTCTGCTCCCGCAGCAAGGCGTCCCACCAGCCCCCGGCTGGCCTCCTGCGTCCTCTCCCGGTCCCCAGCCGTCCCTGGTCCCACATCGCCCTGGACTTCATCACCGGTCTTCCCCCCTCCAGGGGCAACACGGTCATCCTCACCGTGGTGGACCGGTTCTCCAAGGCGGTTCATCTGGTGGCGCTCCCCAAGCTCCCGTCCTCTGCGGAGACCGCTGAGCTCCTCGTCCAGCATGTCTACCGGCTCCACGGTCTCCCCGGAGACATTGTCTCGGACCGTGGGCCTCAATTCACCTCCCAGGTCTGGAGGGCCTTCTGCAAGGAGATCGGCGCCACCATCAGCCTCTCCTCTGGCTACCACCCGCAGACCAACGGCCAGGCCGAACGGGCCAACCAGAGCCTGGAGTCCGCTCTCCGCTGTGTGTCGGCTCTCCACCCCACCTCCTGGAGCAAGGACCTACCCTGGGTCGAATACTCCCTCAATGCCCTGACCAGCGCTGCCACTGGCAGGTCTCCGTTCGAGTCATCCCTCGGGTACCAGCCCCCGCTGTTCTCTCTCCAGGAGTCGGAGGCCTCCGTCCCCTCCGTCCAGGCCCACCTCAGCCGCTGTCGCCGTGTCTGGAGGGAGGTCCGCAGGGCCCTGCTCCGCTCCAACGAGCGCTCCTGCCGCGGGGCCAACCGCCGCCGCACTCCTGCTCCGGCGTATCGGCCCGGTCAACGTGTCTACCTCTCCACCGCTGATCTTCCGCTCCAGGTCCCCTCCAGGAAGCTGGCTCCGCGCTTCGTTTGGCCCTTCGAGATCGACCGTGTCCTGAACCCAGCTGCGGTACGCCTTAAGCTCCCTGCTTCCATGCGGGTACACCCTGTGTTCCACGTGTCCAAGGTCAAGCCTGTCTCCTCGAGTCCCCTCATGCCTTCTGCCCCGGCTCCTCCGCCTCCCCAGATGGTCGACGGGCATCCCCAGTGGACGGTTCGGCGGCTGCTGAAGGTGCGCCGCCGGGGTCGGGGTTTCCAATACCTGGCGGATTGGGAGGGGTACGGCCCCGAGGAGTGCAGCTGGATCTCCAGGCAGCTCATTATGGACCCGTCTCTCCTCCGGGACTTCTACCGGGCCCATCCTGACGCCCCCGGTCGGTCGCCAGGTGGCTCCCCTCGGGGGGGGGGTCCTGTTACGGCTCGCATGCCCTCGCCTCCACAACCGCCTCCCTCTCTCCCCTCTGGGCTCGCTGCGCGCTCGGGGCGTCCTACGCGCTCTACCGCACGTCGCATCGGCCCGGGCATACAACGCTCTGACTCTCCGGAGTTTCCCCCCACTGCCGGGCGTTCCCCGTCTCCGGCCAGCTCCGCGGACTCGGCAGTCTCCTCCCTCTCCGGTGACGAAGAGTCGGATCCCGACATGCCCAGCACATCGGCCCGTGTGCAAAGACAAGAACGGCGCGCTCGTCTCCGACGATGACGCGGGCGCGGCTCTACTCACCGGTTTCCAATTATCATCACCACACCTGTCCCTCGTTCTGCAATCACCTTCAACCTCTACAAGAACCTGGTCTACACTCCACTCATCGCCAGATCTTACCATAAACTCATGTGGTAAAGTATAGCCTAGCCTACAATCTCCTTACCCGTATTTTGTAGTGTTTTTTCCCGTTCCCCTTTTGTGATTACTCTCACTCACCCTGCCTCCCCTCCTCATCTCTCCAGTTCCTGCCTGACCCACGCCTGTACGATTACCCCGCTCCTGCCTGACCATCGCCTGTACGACAACCCCGCTCCTGCCTGACCATCGCCTGTACGACAACCCCGCTCCTGCCTGACCATCGCCTGTACGACAACCCCGCTCCTGCCTGACCATCGCCTGTACGACAACCCCGCTCCTGCCTGACCATCGCCTGTACGACTACCACGCTCCTGCCTGACCATCGGCTGTACGACTACCACATCCCCCTTTGTGATCTTATTAAATCGCCCCTCCGGGCTTTACCGTTCCTTGCCTCCTCCTTTCCTGTTGCGCCTGGGTCCCAAACCGAACCCTAACATGTTCAACCATAAACACATCCCACATGTTCAACCATGGACACATCACACATGCTCAACCATGGACACATCACACATGCTCAACCATAGACACATCCCACATGTTCAACCATAAACACATCACACATGTTCAACCATAAACACATCACACATGTTCAACCATAAACACATCCCACATGTTCAACCATGGACACATCCCACATGTTCAACCATAGACACATCCCACATGTTCAACCATGGACACATCCCACATGTTCAACCATGGACACATCCCACATGTTCAACCATGGACACATCCCACATGTTCAACCATGGACACATCACACATGTTCAACCATAAACACATCCCACATGTTCAACCATGGACACATCCCACATGTTCAACCATAGACACATCCCACATGCTCAACCATGGACACATCACACATGTTCAACCATGGACACATCCCACATGTTCAACCATGGACACATCACACATGTTCAACCATGGACACATCACACATGTTCAATCTTACAATACAATCTTAACTTCAAACATCACATTGAAACACTAAGAAACTCATTAATGCTGGGTTTCTTAAATAGACTAAAATCTGGTCTGGACTAAAATCTTCTCATAAACAGCTGGTCTCAGGTTCATTCCTGTCTCAGCTGTGATACGGTGAAGACATTGACAGATTTGCTTGCTTCAGATCTAGTGCTTGGCTACGTTTTCAGGTGCCTTCTGTGAGGACTGAGGCTGGGGAAATACGTCCTTTTGTGCGTGGCTGTAAGCCAGCGCACCATAGATAGTGTTTGTCGGGTTGTCACTCCCTCCCTCCCTCCCTCCCTCCCTCCCTTACTCCGTTGAATGTTGAGCTGCATTTCTCTGTTGGCGCCTCAAGAGGCAGTAGTCCCGGCACACCAAAATAAGGAAGGACACCAAAATCAACCCACTGATCTCCACTGCACAAGTAGAGTAGCGGTGAAAGCATCGGACTCCCACCCGGGAGATCGGGGTTCAAGGCCCCGGTGGGGACAATTTTGGGAAACCATACCCACACCCTCTGCTAGCCTGTGGGTTTATTCCTACGTTTACTTATCGTACATCTTATGATCATCTGACTTCTTTACACTGACTGTCCCTCGAGTGTTCACAGAACTAGGGAAAAAGGCATTTCGCTATGCTGCTCCCTCTGCATGGAATTCCTTGCAAGCTGACTTAAAATTGCCTGAACTGATCCTGTTTGACAGTTTTGTTGACATTCTCAAGGATAAGGAACTTGAAGGCATTGGGGTTTGTCACTGCTTTTAAATCAGTTGTTATACTTCTAACTTGAGCTTATTTTATTTATTGTATGTATGCTATTTGTATTGTAACCTTTTGTATTGTAATTTGCTGCCTCTTGGCCAGGTCGATTTTGAAAAAGAGATTATTTATCTCAATAAGCTTACCTGGTTAAATAAAGGTCTAATATTTTTTTTTTTTAAATCAGTGTTTGTATCAGGGCTGGGGTGAGGTAATAGTCCAGTGTTTGTAGCAGGGCTGGTGCAGATGGTAATAGTTCAGTGTTTATCAGGGCTGGGGTGAGGTAATAGTTCAGTGTTTATCAGGGCTGGTGTGAGGTAATAGTTCAGTGTTTATCAGGGCTGGTGTGAGGTAATAGTTCAGTGTTTATCAGGGCTGGTGTGAGGTAATAGTTCAGTGTTTATCAGGGCTGGTGTGAGGTAATAGTTCAGTGTTTATCAGGGCTGGTGTGAAGTAATAGTTCAGTGTTTATCAGGGCTGGTGTGAGGTAATAGTTCAGTGTTTATCAGGGCTGGTGTGAGGTAATAGTTCAGTGTTTGTTTCAGGGCTGGTGTGAGGTAATAGTTCAGTGTTTATCAGGGCTGGGGTGAGGTAATAGTTCAGTGTTTATCAGGGCTGGTGTGAGGTAATAGTTCAGTGTTTATCAGGGCTGGTGTGAGGTAATAGTTCAGTGTTTATCAGGGCTGGTGTGAGGTAATAGTTCAGTGTTTATCAGGGCTGGTGTGAGGTAATAGTTCAGTGTTTATCAGGGCTGGTGTGAGGTAATAGTTCAGTGTTTGTTTCAGGGCTGGTGTGAGGTAATAGTTCAGTGTTTATCAGGACTGGTGTGAGGTAATAGTTCAGTGTTTTTGTCAGGGCTGGGGTGAGGTAATAGTTCAGTGTTTATCAGGACTGGTGTGAGGTAATAGTTCAGTGTTTGTTTCAGGGCTGGTGTGAGGTAATAGTCCAGTGTTTATCAGGGTTGGGGTGAGGTAATAGTTCAGTGTTTATCAGGGCTGGTGTGAGGTAATAGTCCAGTGTTTGTATCAGGGCTGGTGTGAGGTAATAGTTCAGTGTTTATCAGGGTTGGGGTGAGGTAATAGTTCAGTGTTTGTTTCAGGACTGGTGTGAGGTAATAGTCCAGTGTTTGTATCAGGGCTGGTGTGAGGTAATAGTTCAGTGTTTGTTTCAGGGCTGGGGTGAGGTAATAGTCCAGTGTTTGTATCAGGGCTGGTGTGAGGTAATAGTTCAGTGTTTGTATCAGGGCCGGTGTGAGGTAATAGTTCAGTGTTTGTTTCAGGGCTGGGGTGAGGTAATAGTTCAGTGTTTATCAGGGCTGGTGTGAGGTAATAGTCCAGTGTTTGTATCAGGGCTGGTGTGAGGTAATAGTTCAGTGTTTATCAGGACTGGTGTGAGGTAATAGTTCAGTGTTTATCAGGGCTGGTGTGAGGTAATAGTCCAGTGTTTGTATCAGGGCTGGGGTGAGGTAATAGTTCAGTGTTTTTATCAGGGCTGGGGTGAGGTAATAGTTCAGTGTTTGTTTCAGGGCTGGTGCAGATGGTAATAGTTCAGTGTTTATCAGGGCTGGTGTGAGGTAATAGTTCAGTGTTTATCAGGACTGGTGTGAGGTAATAGTTCAGTGTTTATCAGGGCTGGTGTGAGGTAATAGTTCAGTGTTTATCAGGGCTGGTGTGAGGTAATAGTTCAGTGTTTGTATCAGGGCTGGTGTGAGGTAATAGTTCAGTGTTTTTGTCAGGGCTGGGGTGATGTAATAGTCCAGTGTTTATCAGGGCTGGTGTGAGGTAATAGTTCAGTGTTTTTGTCAGGGCTGGGGTGAGGTAATAGTCCAGTGTTTATCAGGGCTGGTGTGAGGTAATAGTTCAGTGTTTATCAGGGCTGGTGTGAGGTAATAGTTCAGTGTTTATCAGGGCTGGGGTGAGGTAATAGTTCAGTGTTTGTATCAGGGCTGGTGTGAGGTAATAGTTCAGTGTTTATCAGGGCTGGTGTGAGGTAATAGTTCAGTGTTTATCAGGGCTGGTGTGAGGTAATAGTTCAGTGTTTATCAGGGCTGGTGTGAGGTAATAGTTCAGTGTTTGTATCAGGGCTGGTGTGAGGTAATAGTTCAGTGTTTGTATCAGGGCTGGGGTGAGGTAATAGTTCAGTGTTTTTATCAGGGCTGGTGTGAGGTAATAGTTCAGTGTTTATCAGGGCTGGGGTGAGGTAATAGTTCAGTGTTTATCAGGGCTGGTGTGAGGTAATAGTTCAGTGTTTATCAGGGCTGGTGTGAGGTAATAGTTCAGTGTTTATCAGGGCTGGTGTGAGGTAATAGTTCAGTGTTTATCAGGACTGGTGTGAGGTAATAGTTCAGTGTTTATCAGGGCTGGTGTGAGGTAATAGTTCAGTGTTTATCAGGGCTGGTGTGAGGTAATAGTTCAGTGTTTGTATCAGGGCTGGTGTGAGGTAATAGTTCAGTGTTTTTATCAGGGCTGGTGTGAGGTAATAGTTCAGTGTTTATCAGGGCTGGGGTGAGGTAATAGTTCAGTGTTTATCAGGGCTGGTGTGAGGTAATAGTTCAGTGTTTATCAGGGCTGGTGTGAGGTAATAGTTCAGTGTTTATCAGGGCAGCCACACTAATTTTGGACAAAGCTGCAGCTCCTTGCAGCTGATGAGCAGCTAATACACAGCTGGAACGCTGGGGGCGGGGTTCTTCTATTCAGAGCAGTATTTCTATTGGCTGGCAGTGTTTTATTTTAAAATTAGCGAAAACGTAAATCAATTAAAAATCCGGCCCAGTCGTGGTTTGTCTGGGACCGCTATACCTGTGCCAAATATGAATGTCAGGCCACAGGTGTCCGAGTAAAGTCTGGATAAAGGGACGGACAGTGGACATGCTGGTCGAGGGTAGCTCTATTATAGTAGGCTATAGATGTTATCATATCTCTTCAGTTAGTTAGGTCTGTGCTTTGGCAATATTTACTGCGTATGTCCTGCCAATAAAGCTTGTTGAACTGAAATTGAATTGCCTGAGTTTGCACCTGCTTTTCTCCCTCTCCCAGCGGCGCGGTGGGCTGACGTGATGGATGAGACCGCGTCAGGCTGAGGGGGAGCCGATCGAGTGACAGCACTGCTCCCTTCCCTCCAGCAGCCTCCAGGGGGACAGCCTGTCTCTTTGTCTCTCCCTGACAATGTTGATCTATCCCTGGGATGGGCCGAGGCCAGGGCGGGGCGGGTAGCAGGGCCGGCGGTGGGGAGCTGCCACAGACTAGCCAGCTGTTTGAACACAGGGGGTCTATTCAGCTGCAGCAGCGCTCTGACCCCCCCCCCCCCCCCCCCCCCCCCAACACACACACACACACACACACACACACACAGACTGGTCACCCCAGACTGGTCACGCCACAGAAACGTGCCAGAGAGAACCCGCCGGGAGGATGGGAGGATGAGCATGAGGGGAATGTGCGCGTAGGGGGGATTCAGCACAGCACCTACCGTCTGAATGCGTGCTTTGCAAGGAACGATTAGGAAAAAAGTTAGAAAAATAAAAGAATGAACTTCATGATATCCTAATCCTGTCCTAACCTTGGGGGGGAATGTCCATACGTCAACGTTATCTCTGGGATGTGAACCACTAAGTCAATTCTTCCACACCAAGTAAGCACCACAGTTTGGTTGTGTTGGTTTCTGCTGTGCCCAGCACTTGTGTTATCAGACTAGCATAGATTAAAACCTTCCGAAAAACTTCCTGCTTTAATCAGAGTTTTGGGGCAGAGCCGGTAGGTCAGGTCCTGAATGGTCAAGACTTTCTCTCTCTGATCTCTTTCTTAATTTTGACAGCGAACATTATCTAATAGATTATAGGCCTACATAGCCCACACTCTGAAAGACACAAATATTCAATAGGGTTAAAACTGATTAAAAAGTAAATTGCATAGGTTATTCCTACCGTTAGAAACGTGTCGCGGATATCACTCAGTTTGGACGCATTGTGCGCTTCAAGAGGAACGTTTTCCCAAGTTGCGTTCGTCATATTTCGCTGTCGCGCTCCGTCCATTCTCACTCAAATGAACAAACCTAAACTGTGATCTTCACATCTCCACCCGTCCCACAGGTGTGCAGCTCTCATGTCCAAGACGCAGCGCTTCTGCCCGTCTCTGGGAGCCTCGAGGCGTGCCCTGGACATTTGGGCAATCCGGATGAGCCCAGTGGCGCACTTGTCGCAGAGTAACAGCTAACACAGCTCTTTTAACTCCTTGTCCGATAGAAATCTCGTCTATATCATGAGTCAACGGCTGTTGAGATTGCCAGAGTTGTAGGCCTGCGAACGCGTGACAGAACAAGCCCAGAGAGGAGCGCGTATTGCGCATGCACAGGCCTGGAGCAGGTGGACCAGGGGCCACCGAGCCAAACACGCGGACAGTCCTCTGTCAAACTCGAGGAGACAAGTGGAACATAAAGTAGGCGCCATCTAGTGGATGGCAACATAAGGTTGAATCGACAGGGCTATTGCAAACCAGGACAAAGTAGTCATGCTTGCAAACCAGCACAATACAGTCATGCCCAGGGTTAGTAGTCACAGAAAAATATCATTACAGTCTATGGTAGTCTATGGTAGTCTATGGTAGTCTATGATAATCTATGGTGGTCTATGGTAGTCTATGGTGGTCAATGGTGGTCTAGGATAGTCTATGGTAGTCTATGGTAGTCTATGGTGGTCTATGGTAGTCTATGGTGGTCTATGGTAGTCTATGGTAGTCTATGGTGGTCTATGGTAGTCTATGGTAGTCTATGGTAGTCTATGGTAGTCTATGGTGGTCTATGGTAGTCTATGGTAGTCTATGGTGGTCTATGGTGGTCTATGGTAGTCTATGGTAGTCTATGGTGGTCTATGGTGGTCTATGGTGGTCTATGTTAGTCTATGGTAGTCTATGGTGGTCTATGGTAGTCTATGGTGGTCTATGGTAGTCTATGGTAGTCTATGGTGGTCTATGGTAGTCTATGGTAGTCTATGGTAGTCTAGGGTAGTCTATGGTAGTCTATGGTGGTCTATGGTAGTCTATGGTAGTCTAGGGTAGTCTATGGTAGTCTATGGTGGTCTATGGTAGTCTATGGTAGTCTATGGTAGTCTATGGTAGTGTATGGTGGTCTATGGTAGTCTATGGTAGTCTAGGGTAGTCTATGGTATGTCCGTGGCTGGTGTTTAGATAGCTCTGCATGGACTATGAACAAGACTGCATGACTATTCTAAACTAGACTCTCCTCATCTCCCCTGCTGTTATCTCTCCTCATCTCCCCTGCTGTTATCTCCTCATCTCCCCTGCTGTTATCTCTCCTCATCTCCCCTGCTGTTATCTCTCCTCATCTCCCCTGCTGTTATCTCTCCTCATCTCCCCTGCTGTTATCTCTCCTCATCTCCCCTGCTGTTATCTCTCCTCATCTCCCCTGCTGTTATCTCTCCTCATCTCCCCTGCTGTTATCTCTCCTCATCTCCCCTGCTGTTATCTCTCCTCATCTCCCCTGCTCCTATCTCTCCTCATCTCCCCTGCTGTTATCTCTCCTCATCTCCCCTGCTGTTATCTCTCCTCATCTCCCCTGCTGTTATCTCTCCTCATCTCTCCTGCTGTTATCTCTCCTCATCTCCCCTGCTGTTATCTCTCATCATCTCCCCTGCTGTTATCTCTCCTCATCTCTCCTGCTGTTGGCTCATCAGCAGAGCAGCTGTGGTGGAATAGAAACCCTGACCCTGATGAAGATGGAGCTGGAGAGAACAGAATCAGAACCTGATCTCCATGACAGCCTCATTATAAACCTGATTATGATCCCACCTGCGCTGGCTCTTGGGTAAGCTGCTCTGTGCTCCTCTGTGCTCCTCTGTGCTGCTCTGTGCTCCTCTGTGCTGCTCTGTGCTGCTCTGTGCTGCTCTGTGCTCCTCTGTGATGCTCTGTGCTGCTCTGTGCTCCTCTGTGCTCCTCTGTGATGCTCTGTGCTCCTCTGTGCTCCTCTGTGCTGCTCTGTGCTCCTCTGTGATGCTCTGTGCTGCTCTGTGCTCCTCTGTGCTCCTCTGTGATGCTCTGTGCTCCTCTGTGCTGCTCTGTGCTCCTCTGTGCTCCTCTGTGATGCTCTGTGCTCCTCTGTGATGCTCTGTGATGCTCTGTGCTGCTCTGTGCTCCTCTGTGATGCTCTGTGATGCTCTGTGATGCTCTGTGCTGCTCTTTGCTCCTCTGTGCTGCTCTGTGCTGCTCTGTGATGCTCTGTGCTCCTCTGTGATGCTCTGTGGTGCTCTGTGATGCTCTGTGCTCCTCTGTGATGCTCTGTGATGCTCTGTGATGCTCTCTGCCAGTAGAGATGATGCTGCCTGTTCTGACCAGCTCTCATCCTTCCTGCACAGATGGACTGGCACCGTCTTTCAAATGCAAACACCTTCTACAACAGACACGCACGCACACACACACACACACA
>NC_140243.1:28753494-28760994 GCF_949987555.1 Borostomias antarcticus
CGACCGTGAGCATGACGACCGTCGGCTACGGGGACGTGGTCCCGCTGTCCATCGCCGGGAAGCTGACGGCGTCGGCCTGCATCCTCGCCGGCATCCTGGTCGTTGTCCTTCCCATAACGCTCATATTTAATAAGTTCTCCCTCTTCTATAAGAGGCAGAAACAGCTGGAAATCGCCATGAGGAGCTGCGACTTCGACGAGGGCATAAAGGAAGTCCCTCCCTCCGTCAACCTGCGGAACTATTACGCGCACAAAGTGAAGTCCTTCATGGCGAGTTTGTCTAACATGAGTCGGAGCTCACCCAGCGAACACAGTCTTAGTGAATCCATACATTAAAATGATGCGAATCGGCACACTGCCCCTTCCTTTAGAGGAAACGACAAGACCTGGTGAGAGAGGCTTTGATTTGATACCGAGGCGCGCAGAGGAGCTGTCCAGCGTCCTGATTGTCTTTGGAAGGGGAAGCGCGACCGCGCCAAGAACACCATGCAAACGGCTGCCTATCACTTTGTCTCTCATCTCAGTGGAGTCATGTTTCTCTACGTGTCTATCACCATTAGAAAGAGAATAACCTTAACAGACATAGTGTTTGTTTGTACCCAATCACTGAGTGAGTAGCTATAGGCAAAGTAATACAAAAAAGTCTCCGATATAGGTGACATAATACACGTCAGTATAGTGGTGGAGGTTATGGTCTGAATTTCAAGTTGTTTTTAATGTAACCCTGTTACTACAGTGTTGTGATATGTCAAAAGTATAACCGTGTCTTTTGATGTGTCACTGTTTTGCGACAAGACTGCGCTGTAGCAAACTATATATTAAAGAAAAAAAACGATGTTTGGTTTCATCTTCTTACGTGAGAAAGCTACAGTATGTTGGCTGCATTATTATCACACATTATGATAATGTTGAGTGGTACACAAAAAAACAAAGAACCATTTGTTACAATCGCAGAACTTACTCATAAAATCATAAAAGCTACCACACAGAACCCTATGGTTCCATATATATATATATATATATGTTTATATTATATTTTATATTTATATTATCAGCTCCACAACGTGCTGTTTTGGAATCTCTAACAGTTCATTACGGAAAACAAGGCTCTATGTTGAAAAGAACCTATTTTCAGAGTTCTTCTATTGCTACATATTCTACATAGACCCTTTATTTTACAGAATGTATGTCATTGATACTAAAACATGGAATCGACAATAGGTTCCTCTAAACCATCATGAAGGAGCACACAGCAACAAGGAGCAATCCACAGGGGTCAGGCGCCACAGAAATAGGGCAGGGAGGGCCATGTGTGGACTGCAGGGGGGCAGGTAGGGCCACCTGGACACCAGCTGTGCAGACTGAATACAGAGTGAGACAGTCGGCTGGAAAAAGGATCAATGATCAATAGTTTGACCTTGCTTATTTTTGTTAAGGCCAAATGTGTTTTGCTTTGAAGAAGACATTCCTCTCAGACTTCATAAGGTAATCATCTATTCTCCAGTCTTGGTGAAGGTTCCAGATGAGTCTGCATCAGACATCGACCACAGTAACTTCAGTCCTCGGCCAACAGAGCATTCCAGTGGGATGAGATTTAGTATGAGTGTAATGTGGGCTGGAGGTCTGGACAAGCATTGACCCATTGTAAGATGGGTGTTTACCTAAAAGGGCCTTGTAGATAAAAATGTACATATGCTTCTCTGGTAAAGGGAGGACCATCCAACATTAGCATAAAGAGTACAGTGATGAGTGCCGTAGGGATCTCCAGTAATAAAGCTGTGTTAAGTGTTGAGTGGTAAACAGCATCTAAGGCCTTAAGAGTAGAGGTAGAGGCTTGCCTATAGATCACATCACCGTAGTCGAGCACAGACATACAAACAGCTTCAATAACTCTTTTTCTACAAAGCATAGGAAAATTTGATAAATTTCTGTAAAAATAGCCAGAGTCTCTTGACAAGCTTATATATGTGTGTTCTAAACGTGAGTTTCTCATCAATCCATATCCCCAAATACTTATAAACTGAAACTCTCTCAATAAGGGATCCACTGTTGGTTGAAATACAGAGATCAGACCGACTATCAATTTTTGCCCTGGAAAATAACATAAAAGTTGTTTTATGAGCAAATTTGAGGTCAATGAATGCAATTTGAAGATCATCTAAAGATAACTGCAGATTTGTTACAGCTAGATCAGCAGAATCAGAATCATCTGCGTACAGAGGGGCATGACAATTTGATAAAGATGAACGAATATTGTTAATGTAAATTGTGAAGAGAACAGGACCCAAA
Organism: Borostomias antarcticus; assembly: GCF_949987555.1. Taxonomy (NCBI): domain Eukaryota; kingdom Metazoa; phylum Chordata; class Actinopteri; order Stomiiformes; family Stomiidae; genus Borostomias; species Borostomias antarcticus. The sequence goes on from NC_140243.1 coordinate 28,755,783, forward strand.
ATTGAACCTTGAGGGACACCCTTGGTAATTGACAGAAACTCTGACTGAGTGGATCCAAAGGTCACAGACTGTTGCCGAGCAGAGAGATAGTTCTGGAACCAAGAAACGGCACCAGAGCTGAAACCAATCTTAATCAGTGTAAGTACAAGCAAAGAATGGTCAACAGTGTCAAATGCCTTGGAAAGATCCACAAGGATGGCTGCACAGTGTTTTTTTTCCCATCCATTGACAATGGCGGTGTTTCCTGATAAAGAACCTTCTTAAGCAACCCTTTGTATGGGAGTTAAGAAGTACTTTGGAGTTAAGTGCTTCTTAACTCGTTGGGGAAACCCGGCCAATATCATTCAAAACCAGAGTGACAGCAGAGACAGTGTTGTGCTGAGGCCTGAATCCTGACTGAAGCGGCCTTAAAATAGAGTTAGCTGAAAGGAAATTCTTGAGTTGTTGATTGACTAAGGATTCCAGGATTTTAGCCAGACAAGACAATTTAGAAATCGGTCTGTACTTATTTGGGTCACTACTAACACCACCCAAGGGGACAACATGAGCCATTTTCCAGACAGCAGGGATAACACCTGACAGCAGGGAGAGATTAGAGATATGTGTTATCTGCTCAGCAATCAGGGGAGCAGAGAGATGGAGGAAAAAAGGCTCTTTTTTTTCATCAATTGCATGAAGAGATCCAAGGACTGTGTTTAATAGGACAGGATCCAAATGAAATTGGGAATTATAAGAATAATTTGAAAAAGATGGGTCTATAGAGTTTAAATAGAGGCTAGGGGCTGAGTATTTTCATTCCGGGAAAAATGACATGCTTCAGATTCAAAAAGGTTTCCTGCAGCAGCAAAGTGTCTGTTGAAAGCAGAAACAATCTCACTTTGATCTTGCAATAAACAATCATCAAACTTAACATGAGTGGGCATAGAGGCAACAGAGTTGTTACATTTAGCTTTCCAGAATTTCTTTGGGTCTGACAATGAACTAGAGACTAAATTAACATATATTCAGTCTTCGCCTTCCGGACCAGTGCATTTGTTATGAATGTGTTTGAATGAGAGCCAGTAAGAAGCCTCCTTGGTGCAAGAGGCTTTATTACGCTCTAAGAACACGGCTGACAGCTCGGTGGAAAACCAGGGTCTAAGTCTGTTTTTTACTCTGATCTTTCTGAAGCGAGCATGTTTATCTACAACTGATAGACATGTGTTGGTAAAGAACTGTAAGGATAGTTCAAGATCTGGAATTCCAGATCTACGACGTCGCTATTAAAGAGATCATTCAGGAAAGCCTGCTTGTCAAAATTTCTAAAATTAACCTATTTTTTTTATATGACAGTCTCTAATGCAGGCAATGGGACAGTGGTCATCCCTAGATCAAAAACACCAGCTGCAGAAATGTTGCTTTTGTTGGAGAACTTTGTTGAATTAATCACAATTCCCCTTATATAGCCTACTTAAAATAATCGATCATTGGGCCTCATTCACCAATATCTTCCTAAGTTCTGTTCTTACATTTGTTCCTAAGAACGTTTCTATAGAACGCTCTCATCCGAATCACGTGTTCGTAAACCTCTGGATGAGTTCACATCTGGATGAGTTCACATCTGGATGAGTTCACATCTGGATGAGTTCACATCTGGATGAGTTCACATCTGTCTTCTCATAATGATCAATCCCATGGTTCCGTACTGTGAAAGCGCGCCAGTTCTCCCTACAGGGTCGTGCGCAGATGTCACTTCTCTGAATAAATACCGGGCATCCACGCCCTTGACCGGGCATCCACGCCCTTGAATTTTCAATATCATAATGTTTTAGTAAGGGGATGCAGGTCGAGCCCAGCGTGCGCAGTCAAAATCAAATTTTAATTTAGCCACGTAGGCTTCCTACTATGATGAATTTGCATCAACACATAGCGAGACAGAACAGTGCAAAATGTCAAAGTGATAGAGTAGTCAAAACAGTAGAAAAATGTAGGCTATAAAATACACAGCTGTCAACGCGGGATGCCAAATGAAAATCTAAAGACCAGTCTCCACCTGTCACATTTAAGAGTCAGTAAAATGCATGGGATGATATTATATACTCGTTCAGTGAAAGCTGTATCTGGAGAAGGACACACAGTTGGACCCGGCGCATCGGGGATATTGGAAAGACGGCACTCTCGCTTTGTAAAATAATGAAAACCATTATTGTAAGATATTATAAATGATACAAATATTATAGTATTGCAATCCTATAATGTTATACAACTTTGAAGTAAACTCAATCACAAAACTAGGGCTGCGAGCAGCAGTGAGCGGGCCCTCGCACCCCACACGTGTCGGGGTGCAGCGCCGTTAAAGGGTGTGCTATTTCAGTCCAGTACTGAGAGAAACTTCCTGTCACCAGTAGGTGGCGCTCTAAGTGTGACTCAATACCGACGCATAGATGTGTACAGGACGGTACCTTGATGAAGCGTGAGAAATGTTGTGTAAATCGGACAATGTATGTAGGAGTTATGATGACTTCCTACTTGACCTGTAGGCGGTGCTATAAGTATGACTCAATACTGACCTACAGATGTGTTCAGGACACAACCTTCATCAAGCGTGAGCAATTTGGGGTAGATTGGATAATGTATGTAGGAGTTATGAGGACTTCCTGTAAGCAGTAGGTGGCGCTATAAGTATGACTCAATGCTGACGCACAGATGTGTTCGGGATGCAACCTTCATCAACCCTGAGCAATTTGGAGTAAATCGGATAACGTATGTAGGAGTTATGAGGACTTCCTGTTTCACCAGTAGGTGGCGCTGTAGGTATGATGCAATACTGACTTACAGATGTGTTCAAGATGTGACCTTCATCAAGCATGAGCAATTTGGAGTAAATCGGATAATGTATGTAGGAGTTATGAGTACTTCCTGTTTCACCAGTAGGTGGCGCTGTAAGTGTGACTCAATACCGACGCATTGATGTGTTCAGAATGCGACCTTCATGAACCGTCAGCAATTTGGTGCAAATCGGATAATGTATGTAGGAGTTTTGAGGACTTCCTGTTTCACCAATAGGTGGCACTATAAGTATGACACAATACTGACACATAGATGTGTTCAGGACAGAACCGTCATGAAGCGTGAGATATATCGGACAAATTGGATAATGTATGGAGGAGTTATGAGGACTTCCTGTTTTATGGTGAAATGTCGAAATTTGGCGGGGCGCCACGACAAGGGTGTTTGGTGAAAACTTTCTCTTTTTTTTTTTTTTAAATAACTTTTGATGACAAAGGTAGGGTGGCCGACGCGTGCAAATCACAATGGCAAATCCGGAGCACAACGTCAAGTTAAAAAAAACACAACCGCAAAGTTCAAACACAACAGCAAAGTTAAAAAACACAACAGCAAGTCGGAAACACACATGCAAGACAATACACAACAGCAAGAGAGAAAACACAATCGCAAATTGAAAACCACGATTGCAACTCCCAAAAACAACGACAATAACCAGAAATCACATTAGAAATTTGTCAACTGGAAAGGGATTTACTACTTGTTGGATCTGATTGGGCAGCTATAGTGTCAATAACAGTGGGACATGTGCGGGAAGCGAATACTCAAATTAATTTGAAATGATACGTTTAATGACTGGGTTTAAGAATGGAACTATTTTTCTCCCACATGCAGGAGCCTATCTTGCCTCCTGCCAGGCTGTTATCTTGCCTCCTGCCAGGCTGTTGTTCTTCTTAACTACTTGCCTGGATAAATAAAGGTTGATTGATTGCTGATGAGCTAGCTAGCTAATTGTCATTGATGTCATCAAATATTGGACTTTAAAAAAAGTAATTTTTTTAAAATTTTACATTTTAAGTAGTTTGCACAAAACAGCTGATAAGACGTTACGATGCATAGCCAGGCTCTTGGCTAGTCTATGTGACACCTAGATGGCAATAATTGCGAAAATAATGAAGATATGTTTAATCAACCTTTATTTATCCAGGCAAATAGTTAAGAAGAACAACAGCCTGGCAGGAGGCAAGATAACAGCCTGGCAGGAGGCAACAGCCTGGCAGGAGGCAAGATAGGCTCCTGCATGTGGGAGAAAAATAGTTCCATTCTTAAACCCAGTCATTTACATATCATTTCAAATTAATTTAAGTATTCGCTTCCCGCACATGTCCCACTGTTATTGACACTAAAGCTGCCCAATCAGATCCAACAAGTAGTAAATCCCTTTCTGGTTGACACATTTCTAATGTGATTTCTGGTTATTGTCGTTGTGTTTTTGGGAGTTGCAATCGTGGTTTCCAATTTGCGATTGTGTTTTCTCTCTTGCTGTTGTGTATTGTCTTGCATTTGTGTTTCCGACTTGCAGTTGCTGGATTTGCCGTTGTGATTTGCACGCGTCGGCCACTGTCAAAGATCTTAAGATGAAGCTGACCGAATAGGAAGTTGATCGGATGAAATCTGTAGGAGGATTTTGTTAAAGTACGAGTCATGGAAATGGTAAAAACAAGGAAAAAATGGCACATTAAGAGCAAAATGGCTGACTTACTGTTGGATGTTGGGTATAGCTCCAAGAGACATTTTAGTGTGTCTCGATGGACATATGTCCACCGAATTTCATTCACCTACATCAAACTGAAAGGTGAGGCTCGCCATGTTAAAATTTCCAGGGGGCGCTCTTGAGCCATTTTTCCACGCCCATTTCCGTCACCCATGAAATATCAAAATTTTCACCGGGACTGATGTATCTGCAAAGTTTCATGCATTTTTAGCTATGTTTAGGCCGCCAAAAAGGCATTTGTTTGGGGAGAAGAAGGTAGGAGAAGGTAGGAGAATAATAATGCTTACAATTTCAATAGGGCCTCGCACCGCCAGTGCTCGGGCCCTAACTAACATGTCTTTCGCACAAATAGTCTGTAGCCTACTTAAAGGACAATGCTCGTTTTTGACAACCTGGACCTTATTTACGACATATTATAAGACGTTTGACTCACCAAGATAACTTTGGTGTAGTTCGGAGGCCTGTAGATGAAATTTAAAATCCAGCGCGAGCCAGTATATCCATGTAATGGCGGTGGTGGGGGCACCGAGAATGCAGTTTCTAAAAATCTATTTTCTGCCGCGAAACGGTTGTTTTCATCAATCTGTCTTGATGAATCGCTAGTTTTGCTTACATAGAGCATAGGCCTGTTGTGTTTTTCACATGCCTCTGTAATATGATCTTTAGAAACAT
>NC_140243.1:28765994-28795994 GCF_949987555.1 Borostomias antarcticus
AAACATGACAATGGAGCAACTAGTTATCTTGTACATAAATGAGCTACTCTCGGAGCTACTGTCCACTGGCCTGTCCACTGGCCTGTCAGCTGGCCTGTCTGTCTGTACCTCCCTCTATCCGGACTTTCATTTTAAAATATAATACTGATCCAGGCTGCCAGCCAATAGAAATACTACTCTGAACAGAACCCTGCCCCTGCAGTCCAGCTCCAGTAACAGCAGCTGTACAGTATTTAGTTGCTCCAACAGGTATCAGAACATGTCGAAGTGTCCTTGGGACAATGAACCCCAAATTGCTCCCATGAGCAGACTAGCGCCTTGCATGGCAAATGCCGCCATTGGTGTGTGAATGTGTGTGTGAATGAGTGAATGAGAGGCCATTGTAAGTACATGTAAGTGCAGTCCATTTACCATTACTATTTACCCAGGAATGGAGAAATGACAGTTGGCAATCAAGAAAAAACATCATCATAGGAAACATGTCAATTCAATATCTAGACCTGGTTAATTCAGAGAAGTAATGAATTAATAAGTCCAAAACTTTCATGTTGGTTCAGTGGACGGATTCTGTCACCACCCCTTGTTAATGGTCTAACACAACTGCAACTGTTGATACAGCAACCAGTTATATTTGGCGGGTAATGTGTTTATTGATAGTTAGCTGAGCGCCTACATTATAGCCACTGTCTTCTGCATCTGAGAAAGTTTGCCCCGTTATTTAGCATGTCAGCCTCTGCACCATCTCTTTCTCCCACTGCTAGTTCCCTCCCCCTCTGAATGACATCCTGCTAGTTCCCTCCCCCTCTGAATGACATCCTGCTAGTTCCCTCCCCCTCTGAATGACATCCTGCTACTTCCCTCCCCCTCTGAATGACATCCTGCTAGTTCCCTCCCCCTCTGAATGACATCCTGCTAGTTCCCTCCCCCTCTGAATGACATCCTGCTAGTTCCCTCCCCCTCTGAATGACATCCTGCTACTTCCCTCCCCCTCTGAATGACATCCTGCTAGTTCCCTCCCCCTCTGAATGACATCCTGCTAGTTCCCTCCCCCTCTGAATGACGTCCTGTTAGTTCCCTCCCCCTCTGAATGAGGTCCTGCTAGTTCCCTCCCCCTCTGAATGACATCCTGCTAGTTCCCTCCCCCTCTGAATGACGTCCTGCTAGTTCCCTCCCCCTCTGAATGACATCGTGCTGCCTCCTAATGATCTCCCTGGGCGGAAGGAGGAAACAGGAGGAGCTCACCTACATACGTACCTCTGCACCCCTCTGAAGGAAGGAGGAAACAGGAGGAGCTCACCTACATACGTACCTCTGCACCCCTCTGAAGGAAGGAGGAAACAGGAGGAGCTCACCTACATACGTACCTCTGCACCCCTCTGAAGGAAGGAGGAAACAGGAGGAGCTCACCTACATACGTTCCTCTGCACCCCTCTGAAGGAAGGAGGAAACAGGAGGAGCTCACCTACATACGTACCTCTGCACCCCTCTGAAGGAAGGAGGAAACAGGAGGAGCTCACCTACATACGTACCTCTGCACCCCTCTGAAGGAAGGAGGAAACAGGAGGAGCTCACCTACATACGTACCTCTGCACCCCTCTGAAGGAAGGAGGAAACAGGAGGAGCTCACCTACATACGTACCTCTGCATCCTCTTCCCCTCTGAAGGAAGGAGGAAACAGGAGGAGCTCACCTACATACGTACCTCTGCACCCCTCTGAAGGAAGGAGGAAACAGGAGGAGCTCACCTACATACGTACCTCTGCACCCCTCTGAAGGAAGGAGGAAACAGGAGGAGCTCACCTACATACGTACCTCTGCACCCCTCTGAAGGAAGGAGGATGACACGGCATCTTTTTACCAGCTGACCCTCCAGCACTACCTGGTCAGACAGAGAGGAGAGACGCAGGGGAGAGACACGGGAGAGAGACGCGGGGGAGAGACGCAGGGGAGAGACACAGGGGAGAGACACAGGGGAGAGACGTGGGGGAGAGACGCAGGGGAGAGACACAGGGGAGAGACGTGGGGGAGAGACGCAGGGGAGAGACGTGGGGGAGAGACGCAGGGGAGAGACACAGGGGAGAGACCAGGGGGAGAGATGCAGGGGAGAGACGCGGGGGAGAGACGCAGGGGAGAGACGCAGGGGAGAGACGCGGGGGAGAGACGCAGGGGAGAGACGTGGGGGAGAGACGCAGGGGAGAGACGCGGCGGAGAGACGCAGGGGAGAGACGCGCGGGGGAGAGACGCAGCGGAGAGACGCGCGGGGGAGAGACGCAGGGGAGAGACACGGCGGAGAGACGCAGGGGAGAGACGCGGGGGGGAGACGCGGGGGGGAGACGCAGGGGAGAGACGCAGGGGAGAGACGCGGGGGGGAGACGCAGGGGAGAGACGCAGCGGAGAGACGCGCGGGAGAGACGCAGGGGAGAGACGCAGGGGAGAGACGCAGGGGAGAGACGCGGGGGAGAGACGCAGGGGAGAGACGCGGCGGAGAGACGCGGCGGAGAGACGCGGCGGAGAGACGCGCGGGAGAGACGCAGGGGAGAGACGCGCGGGAGAGACGCAGGGGAGAGACGCGGCGGAGAGACGCGGCGGAGAGACGCATGGGAGAGACGCAGGGGAGAGACCAGGGGGAGAGACGCAGCGGAGAGACGCGCGGGAGAGACGCGCGGGAGAGACGCAGGGGAGAGACGCAGGGGAGAGACGCGGCGGAGAGACGCGCGGGAGAGACGCAGGGGAGAGACGCGGGGGGGAGACGCGGGGGGGAGACGCGGGGGGGAGACGCGGGGGGGAGACGCGGGGGGGAGACATTCTGACCATGCTCCAGGTCAGGACCCCACACGTCAATTAGCAGCACCCGAGGAGAGTCCTCCGGATCTGGGCAGGTGCGCGTGCTGATACAGATAACCACCCCGTCCCTGTGTGACAGGCCACAGTAGGCCTAGTTAGGGAAGAGGAGAACGCTGCCCACATAGAAGCAGTGCAGATGGGAACATGCTGTTCCTAGAGCAGCCAAAGACGGGTCATTCAAGTTCCAGCTCATCTCCTCAGGTGGTAAAGAGGATGATGGAGAGAGACTGCCGGAAAGAGACTGCCCTGAAAACTCTGCCTGACCAACTAGGAGACTAACTTTCCAATCTGTGGGGTGAGACGAGTTCATGCCCCCCCCCTCCCCCCCCCCCTCCCCTCTTTGGCTGAGTGTGATTCTCTTTCTCTCCAGCATCTCCTGTCTGTTCTCCTGGCCCCATGTCCTCAGCAACCTTCTCTGATTCATAACACAGCTCTCTGGGGCTGGGGCTGTCCACCTGAACACAGCTCTCTGGGTCTGTCCACCTGAACACAGCTCTCTGGGGCTGTCCACCTGAACACAGCTCTCTGGGTCTGTCCACCTGAACACAGCTCTCTGGGGCTGTCCACCTGAACACAGCTCTCTGGGTCTGTTCACCTGAACACAGCTCTCTGGGTCTGTTCACCTGAACACAGCTCTCTGGGTCTGGGGCTGTTCACCTGAACACAGCTCTCTGGGTCTTTTCACCTGAACACAGCTCTCTGGGTCTGTCCACCTGAACACAGCTCTCTGGGGCTGTCCACCTGAACACAGCTCTCTGGGTCTGTCCACCTGAACACAGCTCTCTGGGTCTGTCCACCTGAACACAGCTCTCTGGGTCTGTCCACCTGAACACATCTCTCTGGGGCTGTTCACCTGAACACAGCTCTCTGGGGCTGTTCACCTGAACACAGCTCTCTGGGGCTGTCCACCTGAACACAGCTCTCTGGGTCTGTCCACCTGAACACATCTCTCTAGGGCTGTTCACCTGAACACAGCTCTCTGGGGCTGGGTCTGTTCACCTGAACACAGCTCTCTGGGTCTGTCCACCTGAACACAGCTCTCTGGGTCCGTTCACCTGAACACAGCTCTCTGGGTCTGTTCACCTGAACACAGCTCTCTGGGGCTGTTCACCTGAACACATCTCTCTGGGTCTGTTCACCTGAACACAGCTCTCTAGGGCTGGGTCTGTTCACCTGAACACAGCTCTCTAGGGCTGGGTCTGTCCACCTGAACACAGCTCTCTGGGTCTGTTCACCTGAACACAGCTCTCTGGGGCTGTCCACCTGAACACAGCTCTCTGGGTCTGTCCACCTGAACACAGCTCTCTGGGTCTGTCCACCTGAACACAGCTCTCTGGGGCTGGGTCTGTCCACCTGAACACAGCTCTCTGGGTCTGTCCACCTGAACACAGCTCTCTGGGGCTGTCCACCTGAACACAGCTCTCTGGGTCTGTCCACCTGAACACATCTCTCTAGGGCTGTTCACCTGAACACAGCTCTCTGGGGCTGGGTCTGTTCACCTGAACACAGCTCTCTGGGTCTGTCCACCTGAACACAGCTCTCTGGGGCTGTTCACCTGAACACATCTCTCTGGGTCTGTTCACCTGAACACAGCTCTCTAGGGCTGGGTCTGTTCACCTGAACACAGCTCTCTAGGGCTGGGTCTGTCCACCTGAACACAGCTCTCTGGGTCTGTTCACCTGAACACAGCTCTCTGGGGCTGTCCACCTGAACACTGCTCTCTGGGTCTGTTCACCTGAACACAGCTCTCTGGGGCTGTTCACCTGAACACAGCTCTCTGGGTCTGTCCACCTGAACACAGCTCTCTAGGGCTGGGGCTGTCCACCTGAACACAGCTCTCTGGGGCTGGGGCTGTCCACCTGAACACAGCTCTCTGGGTCTGTCCACCTGAACACAGCTCTCTGGGTCTGTCCACCTGAACACAGCTCTCTGGGGCTGGGGCTGTCCACCTGAACACAGCTCTCTGGGGCTGGGGCTGTCCACCTGAACACAGCTCTCTGGGTCTGTCCACCTGAACACAGCTCTCTGGGTCTGTTCACCTGAACACAGCTCTCTGGGTCTGTTCACCTGAACACAGCTCTCTGGGGCTGTCCACCTGAACACAGCTCTCTGGGTCTGTCCACCTGAACACAGCTCTCTGGGTCTGTCCACCTGAACACAGCTCTCTGGGTCTGTCCACCTGAACACAGCTCTCTAGGTCTGTCCACCTGAACACATCTCTCTGGGTCTGTTCACCTGAACACAGCTCTCTGGGGCTGTTCACCTGAACACAGCTCTCTGGGTCTGGGTCTGTTCACCTGAACACAGCTCTCTGGGTCTGTCCACCTGAACACAGCTCTCTGGGTCTGTCCACCTGAACACAGCTCTCTGGGGCTGTCCACCTGAACACAGCTCTCTGGGTCTGTTCACCTGAACACATCTCTCTGGGTCTGTTCACCTGAACACAGCTCTCTGGGTCTGTTCACCTGAACACAGCTCTCTAGGGCTGTTCACCTGAACACAGCTCTCTAGGGCTGTTCACCTGAACACAGCTCTCTGGGGCTGTCCACCTGAACACAGCTCTCTGGGGCTGTTCACCTGAACACAGCTCTCTGGGTCTGTTCACCTGAACACAGCTCTCTGGGTCTGTCCACCTGAACACAGCTCTCTGGGGCTGTTCACCTGAACACAGCTCTCTGGGTCTGTTCACCAACATGCTGTGATGTCCTGTGTCTTCTTTTTTTGTATTTTCTTCACAGCACTGTTACACAAAGCTGAGATTAGCGCACAACACTTTGTTAAGAAACGCTTTCTGAACTTGGTAGCAGCCGATAATTTTGAAATACTGATGAATTCTTCCCCCTCTTCCCATGGACGCTGTAGACACTCCACACTCTGTGTGTGGCAATGGCTGACAGCACCCACCGGACCACATCAGCCAGATCTTTGCCACCGATGGAACTCAGATATCATGTCTGCAAAACATAGTCAATCATTTACTTTTACACTTCCTTTACACTTCCCTGCAAAAATAAGGAACAAAGTTCTGCCCTGCAGTTACTCACCATCTTCCTTTGATGCTCCTTGTCCTTCAGCTGCTCCTCCAAGACCTCCTCCGTTTTTGCAGGGTCCGGTGCATCCAGTACTGCTCCCCGTGCGACCCCATCAGACTCCCCGGATAGTCTCTGCGCTAGCTCCCTCAGACTCTGCATGACCTCACGAGCATGCTGGTCAAGCTGGACAACTGCTGATACACCATCCTCTGGAAATCTGGATATTAACACAGATGTGGCTATAAGTTATTGTACGGTCACATAATGGAAATTTAACTCAAAGTATATCCCTGCATGCAACATGAAGTAGTTCACAAAATTCTGCGTACCAGCACATGCAGAGCTTGATGGCAGAGGGGTAAGCGGGGGGCTCTGGAAAGACGTGGAGGGCAATACTGCTGGAGCTGTTGGTCTCACGGGCGATGGCATCACAGACTAACTGAAAACCAAAAAGGATAAAGGGATTAGCAGGAAACTAGGTGCTGGCGGCGTACGGCTTCTGGCATAAGGGGAAGAATCAACTAGTCATGAAACAGGTAGACATGTCAGACCCTTACCTGGTCTGGCCGGGGTGCTAATCTCCGATGGATGCTGCGTGTGCCTGGAGCTCAGACGGGCTGAAACATATAGTAGAGGTAAATTAGCTCAGATTAGTCAACTCAAGTCAGCTGAAAACCCCGCTCGGATGTTTTCGCTTTATTAGGCTATAAGTTCTAGATCAAATAAATATCACACGTTCAAGCAAATTCTTTGATTTAATTGTTTGCATCCATAGGCGTAGGAACCGGGGGAGAGGGGGACGTGTCGGTGTACGGGCGGGTGGGGGGGGGGGGGAAGTACGTTTGAAACTTATTTTGAACACAACACGCGAGGGACGAGGGTAGCTCATTTTGGCAGTGTTTGAATATTGGCTAATCACCACCAACTTCACTTCACTTTCACTTGTGGAGCTTTAATGTGATCCTTTCTCCCACTGTGAGTTTGAGGACGATTGCATTTGGATGAGGTAAATGTCTCTCGGTCATGAAGGTAAACTAGCAAACCTTATGAAATTAGACATTGGATACGATTAAATCAACAAATGAGTTTTGAATCAGAACGTTTGATGCCTTGCGACTAATTTTTAGCCTAGCACTAGCATAAGTAACTTAGCCTACTTCTAACTTTAGCTAACTGGCCAAGCTGGCTGACAAGCAATTACGGCTTATTATAGCTATGAAAACGGCGTGTTTATACGGCGTGTTTAATGTCAAAATCACGCCCTTGTCATGAAAAGCAACTTTTTTCTTAGCACCCCCGTGTATTGCCCTGGAGAAAAAATCTTGGCGCCATCCATGGCATGCATCTTACTTATTATCCCTGTGTTGGTCTTTTTTATTTTTCTTTATGTACTCTAATGCCGTGTGAGAGTGGCTCTTCACCCTGAGTTGGCTTTTCTGCTGTGATTATGTTTCAATGTTTAATGGACAAGTATCGTGACTATAGACTTTATCCGAGTTTCCTTTATGTTCCCAACTGAGACCTATTTATAGCGTTGTCTATGGTGGATGACTTGTACTGTCTTTAGTACTAGGGAAAGTGTAACTGCGTTGTATGTTCTTCAACCGATGCGTTAATACATTTTGTAATATTGAGAAACCATGTTTGTTCATTTAAAGTCGCACTGAAATGAAAAAAGCATTCTGTCCCATTTTGGTTCACATAGTGTGGTCATAGTGTTCACCTATTCAACGATGTATGCCAAAAAAATTACAAAATTACAAAAGTATATAATTTCTTACTTCGTGGAAAATGGTAGGTCACGTGCAATGACGACAACAGGTACCTTAGATTTTAGGCCAATAATCCCACGACATCCACCCGTCAATCCACTTGTCAATGTTCCAATCAAATTCCTCTAAACATATGTCCCACCCTCATAGCTTGTTTGCGTCGGAAATACGCCAAACTACGGAAGTTAGATTATCTCAAACGTCCGTTTCAGTGCAACTTTAAACTGAACACTTACCTGTAACTACCTCAGGTCTCCCACCCTGTAATTGGGAGTGGCGTTGTCAGAAAACATAAGAACGATAGCGCCCCCTAGGGTTCACACTATCGTGTCTGCTGTGGATGTCGTAGCATGTCCGTAGGATGTCCTCTCTCCTATGATGCTTTTTTAGCCTCTCTTACTTTGAAATGTAATTTAATGTAATGTATTGCTTTATAAATGTTCTTAGCCGGTAGACAAACATACTCCTGGAGCTTGCTCGATCGCCTTGTTGAGAGGGGTCAGGGAAGAATTTTTACAGCTCACTTACTGTTTTTTTGCTTCCCTCTGGAATATGTAGAGAGTGGGTCGTATGCCCACCTCCCTTGTTCTCTGTAAAGTGCATTGTGTTGCCTCTGGGTATGAAATGTGCTATACAAATAAAGCTTTGATTGATTGATTTGATGATTAGTGTAACAAGGACTGACCTTTCAAATGACTTAGTGTGAGTTGTAATGCATGCATGATGAGTAACACTTTACATTACAGTGTTATTCTAGAGTAATTATTTGCGTATGTTAGATACATTGTAACAACAGTGTATTTTCAACTGACTTGGTTGTATAGAGGTCTGACTTGCAATGTCTATATGACGTCAGAAAATGACATCTACAAAAACTTAAATTTTCAACCATAATTCAACATCTGGTTGTATAGAGGTCTGACCTGCGACGTCTATATGACGTCAGAAAAAGACGTCTGAAAACCATTATGACGTCTTTTCAACTGACGTGTGCCCACTGGGTTCTGTATGCGGAAGGCACAAATGCCTCACAAACTCCAGATTGAAATTCATCAGGACAAAATCGTTGAGTCTAACTGCACATGTAAAGCAGGGGGAGGAAGTTAATGGCATCCATTCCTAGAAAATAAGCCTGTGAGAATGATCTGTTAACTACCACGGGCTAATTAGCTACTGTATATCAAGCACCTAACATTACTAGCTTTGTAGCTTTTTGTGCCGCGTTGCTGTAAACCGATGTGTGGAGGGAGGAGTGGAGTATTGTGCAGCTTGTTTTTGTATGGTACAGCAGCCTGCAGGTTTTGACCAGTTACGATGTACCTTGGCGATCTACGACGGCGAAGGGACAGTTTCCTGGGAGTGTTTCCCAGACTATCCCTTAGTGGGCGTCTTAAGATACATCGTAAGATACATCGTTAGTGGAGCTGTCCCTTGTTGATGACGTTTTCAAGCATTCTCATAATCATTTTGATTTTACCCCAATTTAATATTAACAAAAAGGAAGCTATGCCTATTAAAGCTCTTCTGCTAATATATTTGAATCAAGGCGAGACCCCATGATAGTTCCAATTCATACATTATAGTCTACAAAATATAAAATAAAGAGCATTTATTGGGACATATAGGCTAAACCTAGTCTGGGACTTCTTGAAAGCACAGGAAAAAATGATAATGATGATAGATGATGATGATGATGATGATGATGATAGCTAAATGGGTGTTCAGCCAGTGTGAAAGTGTGAAAAGTTGGCATATTGCCTACGTCCTCAGGATGACCTACCACCCATTATGTTATGTTCAGTTAATGGGTAGCGCGTCCTGTCAGGTAGGACATTTTCTAAATGCCTATCAGCATTTCTTACTTGACAGCATGCGCTGCCCATCCACAAAAATGATTTAAACTCAATATTGTTGTAATGCAGCCATGATGTGTACACAAAGCACGAGTTGGCTGTGACACACTAAATAGAAGGGGACCTTAATGAATTGGTATCCTATATTGTGGTGGTATCCTATATTGTGGTGGTATCCTATATTGTGTTGGTATCCTATATTGTGGTGGTATCCTATATTGTGTTGGTATCCTATATTGTGGTGGTATCCTATATTGTGGTGGTATCCTATATTGTGTTGGTATCCTATATTGTGTTGGTATCCTATATTGTGTTGGTATCCTATATTGTGTTGGTATCCTATATTGTGATGGTATCCTATATTGTGTTGGTATCCTATATTGTGGTGGTATCCTATGTTGTGGTGGTATCCTAATATGTGTTGGTATCCTATATTGTGGTGGTATCCTATATTGTGGTGGTATCCTAATATGTGTTGGTATCCTATATTGTGTTGGTATCCTATATTGTGTTGGTATCCTATATTGTGTTGGTATCCTATATTGTGTTGGTATCCTATATTGTGGTGGTATCCTATATTGTGTTGGTATCCTATATTGTGGTGGTATCCTAATATGTGTTGGTATCCTATATTGTGTTGGTATCCTATATTGTGGTGGTATCCTAATATGTGTTGGTATCCTATATTGTGGTGGTATCCTATATTGTGGTGGTATCCTATATTGTGTTGGTATCCTATATTGTGTTGGTATCCTATATTGTGGTGGTATCCTATATTGTGTTGGTATCCTATATTGTGGTGGTATCCTATATTTTGTTGGTATCCTATATTGTGGTGGTATCCTAATATGTGTTGGTATCCTATATTGTGTTGGTATCCTATATTGTGGTGGTATCCTAATATGTGTTGGTATCCTATATTGTGTTGGTATCCTATATTGTGGTGGTATCCTATATTGTGATGGTATCCTAATATGTGTTGGTATCCTATATTGTGGTGGTATCCTATATTGTGTTGGTATCCTAATATGTGTTGGTATCCTATATTGTGTTGGTATCCTATATTGTGTTGGTATCCTATATTGTGGTGGTATCCTATATTGTGTTGGTATCCTATATTGTGGTGGTATCCTATATTGTGTTGGTATCATATATTGTGTTGGTATCCTATATTGTGGTGGTATCCTATATTGTGTTGGTATCCTATATTGTGTTGGTATCCTATATTGTGTTGGTATCCTATATTGTGATGGTATCCTATATTGTGTTGGTATCCTATATTGTGGTGGTATCCTATATTGTGGTGGTATCCTAATATGTGTTGGTATCCTATATTGTGGTGGTATCCTATATTGTGGTGGTATCCTATATTGTGTTGGTATCCTATATTGTGTTGGTATCCTATATTGTGGTGGTATCCTATATTGTGTTGGTATCCTATATTGTGGTGGTATCCTAATATGTGTTGGTATCCTATATTGTGTTGGTATCCTATATTGTGGTGGTATCCTATATTGTGGTGGTATCCTAATATGTGTTGGTATCCTATATTGTGGTGGTATCCTATATTGTGGTGGTATCCTATATTGTGTTGGTATCCTATATTGTGTTGGTATCCTATATTGTGGTGGTATCCTATATTGTGTTGGTATCCTATATTGTGGTGGTATCCTATATTTTGTTGGTATCCTATATTGTGGTGGTATCCTAATATGTGTTGGTATCCTATATTGTGTTGGTATCCTATATTGTGGTGGTATCCTAATATGTGTTGGTATCCTATATTGTGTTGGTATCCTATATTGTGGTGGTATCCTATATTGTGATGGTATCCTAATATGTGTTGGTATCCTATATTGTGGTGGTATCCTATATTGTGTTGGTATCCTAATATGTGTTGGTATCCTATATTGTGTTGGTATCCTATATTGTGTTGGTATCCTATATTGTGGTGGTATCCTATATTGTGTTGGTATCCTATATTGTGGTGGTATCCTATATTGTGTTGGTATCATATATTGTGTTGGTATCCTATATTGTGGTGGTATCCTATATTGTGGTGGTATCCTAATATGTGTTTGTATCCTATATTGTGGTGGTATCCTATATTGTGTTGGTATCCTATATTGTGATGGTATCCTATATTGTGTTGGTATCCTATATTGTGGTGGTATCCTATATTGTGTTGGTATCCTATATTGTGTTGGTATCCTATATTGTGTTGGTATCCTATATTGTGGTGGTATCCTATATTGTGGTGGTATCTTTATTGTGTTGGTATCCTATATTGTGGTGGTATCCTATATTGTGTTGGTATCCTATATTGTGTTGGTATCCTATATTGTGGTGGTATCCTATATTGTGGTGGTATCCTATATTGTGGTGGTATCCTATATTGTGTTGGTATATTGTGTTGGTATCCTATATTGTGGTGGTATCCTATATTGTGTTGGTATCCTATATTGTGGTGGTATCCTATATTGTGTTGGTATCCTATATTGTGGTGGTATCCTATATTGTGTTGGTATCCTATATTGTGTTGGTATCCTATATTGTGGTGGTATCCTATATTGTGTTGGTATCCTATATTGTGTTGGTATCCTATATTGTGGTGGTATCCTATATTGTGTTAGTATCCTATATTGTGTTGGTATCCTATATTGTGGTGGTATCCTATATTGTGTTGGTATCCTATATTGTGGTGGTATCCTATATTGTGTTGGTATCCTATATTGTGTTGGTATCCTATATTGTGGTGGTATCCTATATTGTGTTGGTATCCTATATTGTGGTGGTATCCTATATTGTGGTGGTATCCTATATTGTGTTGGTATCCTATATTGTGTTGGTATCCTATATTGTGGTGGTATCCTATATTGTGTTGGTATCCTATATTGTGGTGGTATCCTAATATGTGTTGGTATCCTATATTGTGTTGGTATCCTATATTGTGTTGGTATCCTATATTGTGTTGGTATCCTATATTGTGTTGGTATCCTATATTGTGTTGGTATCCTATATCGTGGTGGTATCCTAATATGTGTTGGTATCCTATATTGTGGTGGTATCCTATATTGTGTTGGTATCCCAATATGTGTTGGTATCCTATATTGTGTTGGTATCCTATATTGTGTTGGTATCCTATATTGTGTTGGTATCCTATATTGTGGTGGTATCCTAATATGTGTTGGTATCCTATATTGTGTTGGTATCCTAATATGTGTTGGTATCCTATATTGTGTTGGTATCCTATATTGTGTTGGTATCCTATATTGTGGTGGTATCCTATATTGTGGTGGTATCCTATATTGTGTTGGTATCCTATATTGTGTTGGTATCCTATATTGTGTTGGTATCCTATATTGTGGTGGTATCCTATATTGTGGTGGTATCCTATATTGTGTTGGTATCCTATATTGTGGTGGTATCCTATATTGTGGTGGTATCCTATATTGTGGTGGTATCCTATATTGTGTTGGTATCCTATATTGTGGTGGTATCCTATATTGTGGTGGTATCCTATATTGTGTTGGTATCCTATATTGTGGTGGTATCCTATATTGTGGTGGTATCCTATATTGTGTTGGTATCCTATATTGTGGTGGTATCCTATATTGTGTTGGTATCCTATATTGTGGTGGTATCCTATATTGTGTTGGTATCCTATATTGTGTTGGTATCCTATATTGTGGTGGTATCCTATATTGTGGTGGTATCCTATATTGTGTTGGTATCCTATATTGTGGTGGTGAAGCCTACAGACTGCCAGAAAAGCCATGTCATCAAATTGCTGCTTTACATAATAAAATGTTGTTCCTTTACATTAAAAAATGTTGAATTTATATTATGCATAATCCCTATATTATATTTTGCTCAATACAAAAAGATATTCCCCTGATGTGTTATGTAGGCTCCAAAAACATAGTTTTCATCATTAATTGTCATAGCTTTGATTGTAGGCCTACACTAATGATGCAGGTAGGGTAGATAGATGTACGCTATATTTCAATCTCTCTCCTTTTTAAAAGTATAATTTTGCACAATGAACGGAGCGCATCGCTAAGGGACAGCTTACGAAGGGTTCAGACCGCCCTTAGGAAAGTATCCCTTGGCTAAGAAGGCTCTGGGAAACAGCGGTCAGCTCAAGGGAGAGCCTTCAGAAGGTACATCTAAAGCTTGATTTACGCTGTACCTTGGGAAGAGCTGTTTCCCAGATCCTCCTGAGCCAAGGTACACCTCAGCCTAAGAAGGGTCTGGGAAACGATGCGCCACCTAGAGGGAGAGCTAACGACGTATCTTACGATGAACGTAGCGCTAAGATGGCTCTGGGAAACTCTGCCCAGTTTTAAGAACCCTTTCCTCCAAACTAATGTCTAGTCTATGAACATGCAACGGGACGAGCTTTGTTTATGGGACATCAGAGGCGTGGTCTTAGGCAACCAAGCAACCTTATTGGTTATTATTCTCCGTATGATTGACAGGTAGGAAAGGTCTATTGAAATATAATTTGGGGGCTTTTGCCAGCAGAAATTGCATAAAGGATCAATTTGGGATTAATCGCAATTAATTTTGTAATCGTTTGACAGCCCTACAAACAACACATTCAAGAACAATAACAATCTGTTATAATCATCAGTTTATTAAAAAAAAGAAAAAAGAATAACAAATCATTATGTACTATGTACTGTATGACATTAGATCCTCATGATCAACCAACTGTATCTGTTTGGTCTGTCCTCCTGTAAGCACAGACAGTCCAGCAGGTAGAGAGAGAACAGTGATATCAGCAGGTAGAGAGAGAACAGTGATATCAGCAGGTAGAGAGAGAACAGTGATATCAGCAGGTAGAGAGAGAACAGTGATATCAGCAGGTAGAGAGAGAACAGTGATATCAGCAGGTAGAGAGAGAACAGTGATATCAGCAGGTAGAGAGAGAATAGTGATATCAGCAGGTAGAGAGAGAATAGTGATATCAGCAGGTAGAGAGAGAACAGTGATATCAGCAGGTAGAGAGAGAACAGTGATATCAGCAGGTAGAGAGAGAATAGTGATATCAGCATGTAGAGAGAGAATAGTGATATCAGCAGGTAGAGAGAGAACAGTGATATCAGCAGGTAGAGAGGGAACAGTGATATCAGCAGGTAGAGAGAGAACAGTGGTATCAGCAGGTAGAGAGAGAACAGTGATATCAGCAGGTAGAGAGAGAACAGTGGTATCAGCAGGTAGAGAGAGAACAGTGATATCAGCAGGTAGAGAGAGAACAGTGATATCAGCAGGTAGAGAGAGAACAGTGATATCAGCAGGTAGAGAGAGAACAGTGATATCAGCAGGTAGAGAGGGAACAGTGATATCAGCAGGTAGAGAGAGAATAGTGATATCAGCAGGTAGAGAGAGAACAGTGATATCAGCAGGTAGAGAGAGAACAGTGATATCAGCAGAGAGCTGGAGGCAGCTGTGATGACGATGAACAGAAGAGGTCAGTCTGTGGTCAGTCTAATCCCCTGAAGAGGTCAGTCTGTAGTCAGTCTAATCCCCTGAAGAGGTCAGAGGTCAGTCTGTGGTCAGTCTAATCCCCTGAAGCCTGCTGCTCAGTCCAATTACGGGACCATCCAGCCTTGCTCTCTTCTCCTTTCTGCTCTCCTTTTCTTTTGTTCTTTCCTTTTACTCTTTTCTCTCCTCTCTTTTCCTCTTCATCTCCTCTCTCCTCCCCTCCTCCCCCCCTTCTCCTCTCCCCTGTTTCCCCCTCCCCTCCTCTCTTTTCCTCTTCATCTCCTCCCTCCTCGCCCCCTTCTCCTCTCCCCTGTTTCCCCCTCCCCTCCTCTCTTTTCCTCTTCATCTCCTCTCTCCTCCCCTCCTCCCCCCCTTCTCCTCTCCCCTGTTTCCCCCTCCCCTCCTCTCTTTTCCTCTTCATCTCCTCTCTCCTCCCCTCCTCCCCCCCTTCTCCTCTCCCCTGTTTCCCCCTCCCCTCCTCTCTTTTCCTCTTCATCTCCTCTCTCCTCCCCTCCTCCTCCTCTCCCCTGTTTCCCCCTCCCCTCCTCTCCTCGCTTCTTCAAGTGGGTCTGCTGACTCACGGTGACCTTGCTGATGAGGAGCATCTGGAATGAGTTGGCTAATAATTCACAAGATGAGCCCTGAGAACACATCCTGTTCTCTGAAGAATCGTCTTTCAGCCTCCTGCCCTTGTAATCATCGGCATTCACCCCCCCCCCCCCCCCCCCCCCCCACTGTCTTCATATTTTATTCATTATGTGCATTATGTTCATATCAACACTTGCAGAATTATATTATGCTCAGCGACCTTTTGGGGACAGTGTCGAGCGCCACAACCCTAGTACCCACTGGTAACAACCCAACCCAAGCCCCTCTTTCTAGGCCTGCCTGAGATGAACTACACCCCCAGAATTGCTCTGATGATGACAGCGACAGAGAGCTCAGTTAGTTTCGTTAGACGCCTCCCCCTGGAAGAGGGAGGGGCTTGGCTTGTGCAACATGCAGGAGGCAGGTGGGTTTGAAAGACAATTACACCCAGCAGCCACGCTACATCTTTGCAATCAAAAGCGATTAGTAGAATGATCAGCAGTCTCCAGTGCAGCCTGCAGCCCTCAGTCTGAGTGGATTGATGATCCAGGCTCAGTGAGTAGAGATATGGGATGTGGAGACACACAGACACAGCTCAATAAGGAGATATTGACAGTTTTTCCCCACAATGCAACACCAAGAAAATATAATACCTGTGGTTCTTCTCAGAAAACTCTGTAAAGGCAGAAACTCTCCTCATAAAACTGATGATATTGCGAGGGCGTTCTTCTTAATCACCAATTATTCTAAAGCACCAAAATTATGATTTTCTCTGCACCATTTCACTGGCTAAAGCCCTCTTTATATTGTTCCTTAACATGGGTCTGGTAGTAAATGTTAAATGGACAGCACTTATGTAGCGCTTCTATCCAAAGCGCTTTACAATGGCCTCTCATTCACTCATTCACACACACATTCACACACCAATGGCGGCAGTGGCCATGCAAGGCGCTAATCTGCTCATGGGAGCAATTTGGGGTTCATTGTCCCAAGGACACTTCGACATGTGGACAGGAGGAGGCGGGATTTGAACCGCCGATCATTAGACGACCCGCTCTACCTCCCGAGCCGCCTCCCCACCGGTACAAGTGGGAGATACGGATGATCTTTATCATTTAATGCTGAATGATAAGGATGTGATTCCCTGAGTTTCGGAAGGTTGAAGGTTGATTGGATGAGCTCTATTTCTCATATTGTTTGACTGTGCATCTAATAAATCCAATAAGAAGTCAGATCCTGGGGGGTATTATATAGAGGGAACCCAGATAGTGTTTTCCTCTTTGATTATCTAGTTATTGAAGATGTCATCAGTGGTCTAGTGATGCGTTGAGGTGTAGGTGATTAGGTGTAGATGAGGTCATGAGGTGTGGTGTGGGTGGGATGGTGTGTGTGTGTGTGTGGGGGGGGGGGTTGTATGGACATATTAACGGGCTGTTATGGAAATTGTGATCGACATTATTTTCTATATATTGTTTATATTTTACTGTAACAGTGACTGTACACACAATAAAATCAGGCCAGGTATAGCCTGGCTTATGTGCGTGGCTGGCTTGTTTCTGTTCAGGACTGGTAGGACGGAAGCTAGTCATGCCACTGAAAAAGCTGTGAATTGAAATGACATGAAATAATGGCTGTATTCCAAATGCTAGGGCTCTACCCTTCGAAGGGAACATAATCGGGGCCACGCCCACCTCCGCCATATTGAAGGGTGTTCCAATCCGAAGGGTGCAAAAGTGCTCCCTTCGAAGGGCCCTTCGGAACGGTCGTTTTTTAAGTGAACAAGCGATCGTCACTTTTGCTCCCTTCGCTCCCACAACTCCTTGCGACTGCGACGTCTCCGGTCAATAATTTATCAGCAAATATGGTGGGCGGTGAGGCAACAGTAATTTGGCAACCTAGCTTAATGGTTTGAGGACATTGTAGCTAAATCTGTCGATGGGAAAAAACATTTTTTAGTTACATCATGATTGAACTAGCTATCGGTATTTTTTAATTATATGTGTGGATATTATTAAGTTTGACGAATTTACGATGTAGCTAGCTAACTAGCATTAGCCCAAGTTGGCAGCTGTTGGTCAGCGATGAGAGATGAACTCCAGCCCGGCTGATAACCCTCCGTCGCGGGAGGGGAGGGGGCATCAGTCGGCTGTGATCCTTGACAGTACCAGCCTACGTTATGTCTGAATACAATCCAACGGCTATTTCCCAATAAAGAATCCCTCCAGTGCACAAGAAACTCCCCCAAAGATAATAATGAAAAGCACAAGCTGGCAAGTGGAAGCATAGTTGTGTTTGGCTGAGATATTAATGGGACATCAGACGCAAAACTAGCAATAGCCGATCTACAGCTGTGTCAAATTTAGCTGCTTAAACAGGTGATGCACATTTACTTTGTCAAATTATCTGATGACCCCGGCGTTTTGGGCTCCCACTCCGAAAGCTTAGCTTCTGTTAAGATAAGATTTATTCATTAATAACAATGGTTATGGTTAGCCATATATGTGCCCAGCTTGTGACAGGCTGTTGACACATGCGACAGCCCTGAAAATGACGTTAAAGGGCATTCCAAACTAGCGTTATTTTCACACCCTACTCCCTATGCCCTTCACAGCGCTCAGTGCAAAGGGAATACACTCCGTAGGGTGTAGGGCGTAGGGATGAGCCCTTTTGTTTGAAATACAGCCAATGTCTGATAAATTAAGTTAGGTCTTGTCACCTGGACACATCAGTTCCAATGCTTCCAATGCTAATCCAGCACAATAAGAGCGGGATAGCCAGTTAGCTCATGAGCTCACAACAACTAGCAGCAGCTTCCATAACATGCTTCCAGAATGGTAGCGGTCAGTGGCTAAAGCAGTTACACTGATGATAACATAAAGTCATCCCCCCAGGGTCTCGAACCCCGTTCTCACAGGTGGGAGTCAAATGCTCTGACCACTACTCTACTTGTGCAGTGGAGATCGGCAGGTTGATTTTGGTGTCCTTCTTGATTTTGGTGTGCCGGGACTACTGCCTCTTGTGGTGTCAACAGAGAAATGCAGGCCAACATTGTCCGGAGGGAGGGAGGGAGTCAGTGATAACCGGACAAACGCTATACTAGGTGCGCTGGCTTACAGCCACGCACAGAAACATTAATTCAGGAACACTCACGTTGATGACTCTCCCTGTTACGGCTCGCATGCCCTCGCCTCCACAACCGCCTCCCCCTCTCCCCTCTGGGCCCGCTGCGCGCTCGGGGCGTCCTACGCGCTCTACCGCACGTCGCCTCGGCCCAGGCATGCAACGCTCTGGCTCTCCGGAGTTTCCCCTCACTACCGGGCGTTCCCCGTCTCCGGCCAGCTCCGCGGACTCGGCAGTCTCCTCCCACTCCGGTGACGAAGAGTCGGATCCCGACATGCCCAGCACATCGGCCCGTGCGCAACGACAAGAACGGCGCGCTCGTCTCCGACGATGACGCGGGCGCGGCTCTACTCACCGGTTTCCCATTCATCATCACCACACCTGTCCCTCGTTCTGCAATCACCTTCAACCCCTACAAGAACCTGGTCAACTCTCCACTCATCGCCAGATCTTACCATAACATATGTGGTAAAGTATAGCCTAGCCTACGATATTACTTACCTGTATTTTGTAGTGCTTTTTTCTCGTTCCCTGCTCGTGATTACTATCACTCACCCTGCCTCTCCTCCTCGTCTCTCCAGTATCCCAGACCCCCTCTGCTGAGTGTACCAGCTAGCAGAGCCCTCACCCTGCTCCACCTCCCGATCCCTCCGGCTCCCTTGAGCCAAGGACATTCTTATTATTTAGTGGCAGTTTGGTGGCTCCTATTTTTTCTCCCCTCTTATATTTTTGTGGCATCCTTTTTGTGGCTCCCCCTTTGTGTTACCTTATTAAATCGCCCCTCCGGGCTTAACCGTTCCTTGCCTCCTCCATTCCTGTTGCGCCTGGGTCCCACACCGAACCATCACACTCCCTCTGATATTAGCTGGGGATAGGGGGGAACGTTACAGCCTGCCTACATCGATAAGGTGAAAATAACTGATATTTGCAGTGTTGCTCAATCACAGCTCTTAAACCAAGAGGATTTCACAGAGGATTTTAGGCAAAATAATGTGGCATTCTCGTGAAAGAAGGGCAGGAGTCGGCAGTTCAAATCTTCTCGTCTGGGGTTTATTATGACACTCAAACTGCTCTCAGGGTCAACACACACCAGGCGAAGGGAAGCGGCACGAGGGACAGAGACCAAACAGGAAACAGGAAACACACAGCCAATAATATACCCCAGCAGGGCTCTTCCACCAATCAGGACCCCCGTCCTTGCCAGGTTGCTACAATTATATTTAACAACAAATACGGGAGAGATGGGGTTCACAAACCTCACCAGGCTGGGGACTACAGGGTAGGAGGAACGGAGAAGGCCAGGTCGAACGGTATGCCACAAAAGAGCATTATAACGAGCCGTGCACTTTCCTACACCTCCAGTCTGATCCTTTGAACACTGCAGCGACCTGGCAAGGACGGAGGTCCTGATTGGTGGCCCTGGTAAGGACCGAGGTCCTGATTGGTGGCCCTGGTAAGGATGGAGGTCCTGATTGGTGGCCCTGGCAAGGACGGAGGTCCTGATTGGTGGCCCTGGCAAGGACGGAGGTCCTGATTGGTGGCCCTGGTAAGGACGGAGGTCCTGATTGGTTTGATTGAGGAACCACACACCGAGGTTATAGTGAGTATGATAGAGAAGGAAATGGCTGTAATAGTTCCATCTCTTTAAAGAAGGAAATGACACTAGAGTTCTAACATCTCAAATCAATAGCCCATCCCCTCACTTGTCACAAGAGGAGGGAAATGTGTCCAATTTAGACCTGTTTAATTTATCTGTCAAGCAGGCTATTGGTCAACCTCTACACAGTTGGATTCCCGAGGGCACCTGCCTTTCCCCCCTGCAGTCCATACACACACACACACACACGCACGCACACACACTATTGTGACATAGATATGACTGATTGGTCAATATAATAGAGGTCTGCCAGAGAGCTGAGGTCAGAGAAGCCATCTGAAACAACATGGAGCTGTCTGAGACGCTATGCTTACAGACATGCCACATCCCTTTAAGAGATCACCACTTGTTACAGTCTAGAGTGAGACGCTATGCTTACAGACATGCCACATCCCTTTAAGAGATCACCACTTGTTACAGTCTAGAGTGAGACGCTATGCTTACAGACATGCCACATCCCTTTAAGAGATCACCACTTGTTACAGGCTAGAGTGAGACGCTATGCTTACAGACATGCCACATCCCTTTAAGAGATCACCACTTGTTACAGTCTAGAGTGCTAGTAGATCTCAGGTCCTAAATAAGCCTATGATATTTTCTTTATTTTTGGTGAATTGTTATTTTAAATGTCCACTTTAAGCATTAGTGGGTTCATAAATGTCTCTGGCTTGCTTGATGTGCAATTGAATGATGATTGACATGGCTTGATTAATGTACAGTATGTTACCAAGTGGTTGAAGGGTAGATAAAGAGACCTTGCTTTGAATGGGGGGGCAAGATGGCCACGCCCACAAGAAAGATGGCTGGAGGATTTCTCGTAGCTCTACCGTTGCGTTTGATTCATGTCCAGCATCGTTCACAAATACATAAATAAAGTCACCAGAATCAATCATCAGGCAAAGCTGAAGAAAATTTTAGAACCGTTTAGAAAAATCTGAACAAACGAAGCTGATGTAGCTGAAGTTAGCAGGGGGGCGCTGGCCATGAGCGCAGGACTCAAGCCCTCTCCATGTGCTGGATGAAGACGCTGTGCCCAAGCCCTCTCCATGTGCTGGATGAAGACACTGTGCCCAAGCCCTCTCCATGTGCTGGATGAAGACGCTGTGCCCAAGCCCTCTCCATGTGCTGGATGAAGACGCTGTGCCCAAGCCCTCTCCATGTGCTGGATGAAGACGCTGTGCCCAAGCCCTCTCCATGTGCTGGATGAAGACACTGTGCCCAAGCCCTCTCCATGTGCTGGATGAAGACGCTGTGTCCAAGCCCTCTCCATGTGCTGGATGAAGACGCTGTGCCCAAGCCCTCTCCATGTGCTGGATGAAGACGCTGTGCCCAAGCCCTCTCCATGTGCTGGATGAAGACGCTGTGCCCAAGCCCTCTCCATGTGCTGGATGAAGACGCTGTGCCCAAGCCCACTCCCAGCAGTGGCGTTTTTTAGTACATCTACAGTAAGCAGCCGTGTGTGTGCTCAGTAGTACCCCACACTGGATGGTTAGCGGAGAGAGATGTTAATGAGAGAGATGTTAATGACCCTGTTGACATCGAAGCCTATCTATTTCTATTAGCAATGTACTGACTGCTTGGCTTGCTCACAGTGTCACTGTGGAGTTAACGGTATTTTTCTGTCACAGTTGAGTAAGGTGAGTGTGTGTGTGTGTGTGTGTGTGAGAGAGAGAGAGAGAGAGAGAGTGTGTGTTTCCGTGTGTGTGCGTGCGTGATAACATCGCCACCCCAGCTCACCTTCATCCAGAACCCCACACAGCTTAACACAGAGGGACAGACGGCCGTGATCAGAGTGAGCGAACGGTGTTGAGCCTGGCTCCCTGTAGCAAAGACAGATCCATGCTGTTACCACCCCTTCATGATCAGAGTGAGTGAACGGTGTTGAGCCTGGCTCCCTGTAGCAAAGACAGATCCATGCTGTTACCACCCCTTCATGATCAGAGTGAGTGAACGGTGTTGAGCCTGGCTCCCTGTAGCAAAGACAGATCCATGCTGTTACCACCCCTTCATGGCACGCGTGCCGGTAGCTAGATTAGAAGGCCTGTGACTTCCATGGCTCTAGTTGTTTGTTGATGAAGACGTGGTAATAAAAAGGACAGTTAAAAACACTCTTTCTCTTCCTCATCCTCTCCCTCTCTAGACATGTGAACTCAGACCTGCCCAAAATAAAACTGCTTCCGCTGCCCTGCCAAAAAAACCTGAGATGAACCTGTAATGGATATAAATCACAGCATCCCAACAGGGCTATCTAGGGGGAAAGGCCTAAAGCACACCGTCTCCACAACAAGACTTTAAGTAAACAAACTAATACATCTTAATTCGTTTGGAATTAGACGTGATTGAATTGTGTACTCAGCTTAAGTATAAGCTTCTCCGTGGGTATGGATGAGAAAACATGCCAAACAAGAGTCATAGATGTAATTAAGAACAAAGTCTGGGGTGCATGAATGCTCATTTCATTAAAGGGTTAACCCACAACAGTCTTTTAGGAAGTGTTTAAGCTGGAAGGCAAAACTATTTGTTTCTTTATGTTGCTTTGAATGTAATAAAGAGCTTTTTGGATCATGAAGTTCTACAAAATCCGCTCTGTTGAGGTTACTAGACAATTCACATTATCATAGCATTCACATGACCACCACTCTCTGTCTACCTCTTTCTACCTAATTCTGTTGATTTGATTTGATAACTATTCACATGAATTATTCAGAGCTTGTATGAGAGAGAGTGGCGCTGTGTAGGAACGACAAGTCCTGCATTGTCAAACACCTTCATGATGAGCAGTATGTTTGATCAGAGAGATATGAAGGTGACAGCCCTGCTCGCTGTCCTTTCCACTGCTTCCAGCTCACGGTCACAGCCTGAACAGGACATGTTAGATCACACGCTGGACCCAAGAGCTTCTGAATCCACTATGTAACCATAGGATGATCAATGATGATTGAGTGACTGATGAGTGGTCGATGGATTTTGGATGCTGTTGAAGGTGTCATGGAATTTTTAGAGGCAACTGCCCTGGGCTTTTGGTTTCAGCCTTTGTTCCTAAACCTATTGTTAAAGTCTCCTGCTTACCGTTCTCTTCCTTTTGCCATTCCAAACACCCCTGCCGTGGCTTATCATTATAACAGGGAGACATCTCCGGGGGGGGGGGGGGGGGGGGGCACTGAGAATGCAGCTTCTAAAAAATCTATTTTCTGCCGCGAAACGGTTGTTTTCATCAATCTGTCTTTATGAATCGCTAGTTGTGCTTGCAAAGAGCGAGGGCTTGTTGTGGTTTTCACATGCCTCTGTAATATGATCTTTAGAAACGTCTTTAGAAACGAAATAGCTTCCCCACTTGCTCCAGCACGCATGCGCACAGCGTGCACACTGGCTATTCTCCGTTACGTCTGTAGGCTACACTCGCGGCTCACATTCTCTACGCTACGATCGGCTTGTTGGTGCCTTGAATATTGTGTGCAATATGCCTGAATATTTATC
Organism: Borostomias antarcticus; assembly: GCF_949987555.1. NCBI lineage: Eukaryota > Metazoa > Chordata > Actinopteri > Stomiiformes > Stomiidae > Borostomias > Borostomias antarcticus. The sequence goes on from NC_140243.1 coordinate 28,789,827, forward strand.
AGATTTTGAGGATATAGAAGATGACTTAGAATATGATGGACGCCGATCGTAGCGATAGAGAATGTGCGTAGAGCGTAGAGAGAATGTGAGCCGCGAATGTAGCCTACAGACGTAACGGAGAATAGCCAGTCTGCGCGCTGTGCGCATGCACAGCCAGGGGAAGCTATTTCGTTTCTAAAGATCATATTACAGAGGCATGTGAAAAACCACAACAAGCCCTCGCTCTATGTTAGCACAACTAGCGATTCATAAAGACAGATTGATGAAAACAACCGTTTCGCGGCAGAAAATAGATTTTTAGAAACTGCATTCTAAGTGCCCCGACCACCGCCATTACATGGATATACTTGGCTCGCGCTCGATTTTAAATTTCTTCTACATGCCTCCGAACTACACCAAAGTGATCTCGGTGAGTCAAACGTCTTATAATATGCCGTAAATAAGGTCCAGGTTGTCAAAAACGAGCATTCTCCTTTAAGCACAACATCGACTGAATGCTGCTTCCCGGGAGCGCGAGTTTTAAAAGGTAAGAAATGTCAATGTATTATCTTTCTGAGTAGACTGTTTGGACAATTCAGCTTACTTTTAGTAAATCTAATTGGAGAATTAGCACCAGACATGTTTGTAAAGGTCCAAATATTGTGATGTATTGCTTTAAAAAACAGATATAGGACAGATGAAGGACACACATCTTCATCAGCTGATAGGAGTGGGCTGGGAACCATTCAGCCCTGGGTGCAGAGAGTACTGTGTTATTACAAGCTGTGAATGAATTTCAAGTCTCAACAAAGTGTTCTGTTTTCCCCCTGGACTGTAATTCTAAACCTTGTAGTTCGTTCTCATAGATCAGTCTGTCAGAACTACAAATCCCTCCCTGTGTGACATCACTTCCCTGTCTTCCCCCTGAAACTGTCACTTCCTCTTTCACTGTATAAACCCCCGACCCCTCCTCGCGTTATTCACTCTTGCCTGGAATCACTTCCGGTGCGAGGGTCCGACTCTGCAGAATCGTATTAAGAATAAAACTACTGTCTTTATTTAAAACCAGCTTGATCGACCACTCAGCGTGTTCTTTGACAATCTAACTAAAATAAGGATAAAAATCCTTTACAAAGCCATTGGCTGAGCTGAAGTGAATACAATTATATCTGCAGAGTAGATTCACTACACAGGTAAAGGCTTTATCGTTCCAGATGCAGGAACAAGTGTGTGCTTGTTTCGTGTATGTGTGTGTTTGTTTGTGTGTGTTTGTGTGGTTGTGTGTGTTCATGTGTGTGTTCATGTGTGTGTGTGTGTGTTTCTATGTTTCTGTGCACGCTCCATCTGTCTCCTAGTCCTACCCCCTGCTGGGTGAAGCTTCCATTCTCGCCCTCACAATTTGTTCTGTGTGTGGCTGTGTAAACATGTAATCTGCCTGTGCCAGTTCGTGTGTGTGCATGTGTGTGTGCGTTTGTTTGTTTGTGTGTGTGTGCGTGTGTGTATTTGTGTGTGTCCGCAGGTGTGTGAGTGTGTGTTTATTTGTTTGTTGTGTGTGTGTGTGTATGTGTGTGTGTGTGTGTGTGTGTGTGCGTGTGTGTATTTGTGTGTCCGCAGGTGTGTGTGTGTGTTTGTTTGTTTGTTGTGTGTGTGTGTGTGTGTGTTTGTTTGTTGTGTGTGTGTGTGTGTGTGTGTGTGTATGTGTGTGCATGTGTGTGTTTGTGTGTGTCTCCACCGTACCTGCCAGTAGGGTAGTTAATCAGCCTGCTCTCAGACTCCACACAGCCTCTCCACAGAGAGCTCCAGCAGCCCCGCCCCCCCGCCAGCACCCCCATCACATCTCTCATCTAAACAAACTGCCCTCAAGCGCCTGCAGCAATCATATCACAGATGAAATTTAATACTGGCGCTGAAACCACTTTTACAGTGCTAGGAGGAAGTTTAGACTAATTTTAGACACAAAGGGGGATGGTTCCAGCCTGTGGTCTAACGCATCATGACAGGAAGTCTACAGGCCAAGGGGGAAACAACCACTTTTGGCCCTAGTGTAAACAACCAGGAGGTACGGGACAGTATGCTTGTGTACATAACTGGATTTCTACCACAGTTGGCGTTTGACGACTGCATGTCAGTCCCAGTGGTTCAGCTTTTAGGGCTGTTAGAAGCCAATATTCTCCCGTCACTGTTCCATGGTTCCCTTCTGCTTCAAAATGTTCACCGGCGTACCCATGCCTAAGAAAACAGAGTGTCTGAAAGACTGGCATCCTATTGCTTTGAGCCCCTTTCTCAGAAAATGCTTTGAGAGTTGGAACAGGGATGGAATACCTCTGCTCTGTGCCGTCTGTCTCCATCGACCCTCTGCAATTCGCCTACCAAAGCAACCAGTCAATGATGATGCCATCGCCCACACCGTGTACCCTGCCATGTTCCACCGAGACCAAAAGAACAACTATGTGAGCATACTGTTTGTAGACTACAGTTCAGCATTCAACACCATTATACCATTCAAGCTCATCACAAAACTTTAGTCTCTGGGATTAAAACAGCTCTCTATGCAGCTGAATACTGGACCCTGGATACTGGACCCCACTAACCCTCAGTGGAGCAGCGCAGGGCTGTGTTCTCAGCCCCCTCCTGTACTCCCTGTACACCCTCGACTGCGTGGCCACACACAGCTCCAACATCAACATACACATCACCCAGGACCTCACATGGACAGCACACACAGAGGCTGCAGTGAAGAAGGTGCCTCTTCTTCCTCAGAAGGCTGAGGAAATTCATATGAATATGAATTCCCGTACCCTCAGGACGTTCTACACATCCTGGTTGCACTACTGCCTGGTACGGGAACAGTACCACCCTCAACTGCAGAGGCCTGTGGAGGGTGGTTCAAACGGCACAGCACATCATTGGAGGTGATCTTCCCTCCCTCCATGACATTTACCCCAGGCGGTGTGTGAGGAATGTAGAAGATTTTTAACTGATCTGGTCAAAAAGGATTTGCCAAGATTCGCTCAAAGAGGTTAAGTCTGGTTTATTGAGAAAACATACGAGCGCAAGGACTTCAGGACAACGCACGTGAGTGGTTCATCCGACAGAAGTGCCGCAGTCTGGTCTTGCGCGGACTTATATTAAAGCAATACACAGGTATGACGCTTCCAGGATGTGATTGGCTAACCCATTGTGCACGTCATATTAAATGGCAGGCGTCATCAACAGTGGTCGAGAATACAGACACGTGACATGAGAAAAGGCGGTAATTCTTGCAAGGACAATGGGACAAAGGATGGTTATTCTGGAGCAGACAACGTCTTGGTGTGTTGACCTCCTGGAGGTCATCCTGTCATAAATTAGATTAGCACAGCTATGTGAAAGGTTGAGGGAGGTGATGAGACTACAATTTCTATGACAGGAACAACAAACTCTGCCATTAGGCAGATGAGACGGCAGCATCAGGATACACACCAACTGGCTGCTGGGACAGTTTTTTCCCCTTAGGCCATAAGACTATTGAACTCCTGAGTTTGTGCATAGTTATAGAAATACAATAAAATGTATGACAAGCACATCCACCATGCTGGTGCAGGACAAAATGACATCTGATAAAGTAAGGTTGAGGTCCACACACAGCTACTCCACAGGGCTATTTATTAGGTAAAAGGTGACAACGTTTCGACCCGTGTGGGTCTTCGTCAGGTATGTGCATAGTTACAGTATGCCATCTGTCTATACGGTGTAGCCTATTTATGTCTATTATGTCGATAATGTAGCATATCTATTATATCTATAGTGTATGATATGTATATTGTGTCTGTTTACCCTGCTGTGCTTTAATTCTACTGTAACTGCACTTCACTGGTTCACGCCCCCAAGAAGCTCACATGCTGGTACATTTGGGTACAGTGATGTGACTATAACCAGATTTGATTTGATTTGGATTGACATAGATTTTGGATCAGACACAGGTTAAAAATTGGCTATTTAGGTGAACTTTAAGGTCTCAAAGACCCCTCCTCTGTTCCTAGTCTATAATACTGTCCAAAGCGCTCAACAACTAGAGCATGTTTCTGTGAATGCCCCCACACCCAACCCCAACACACCCAACCCCAACTCACCCAACCCCAACTCACCCAACCCCAACACACCCAACCCCAACTCACCCAACCCCAACACACCCAACCCCAACACACCCAACCCCAACTCACCCAACCCCAACACACCCAACCCCAACTCACCCAACCCCAACACACCCAACCCCAACTCACCCAACCCCAACTCACCTAACCCCAACTCACCCAACCCCACCTCACCCAACCCCAACACACCCAACCCCAACACACCCAACCCCACCTCACCCAACCCCAACACACCCAACCCCAACACACCCAACCCCAACACACCCAACCCCACCTCACCCAACCCCACCACACCCAACCCCACCACACCCAACCCCAACACACCCAACCCCAACACACCCAACCCCAACACACCCAACCCCAACGCACCCAACCCCAACACACCCAACCCCAACGCACCCAACCCCACCTCACCCAACCCCACCTCACCCAACCCCAACACACCCAACCCCAACACACCCAACCCCAACTCACCCAACCCCAACACACCCAACCCCAACTCACCCAACCCCAACTCACCAAACCCCACCTCACCCAACCCCAACACACCCAACCCCAACACACCCAACCCCAACTCACCCAACCCCACCACACCCAACCCCAACACACCCAACCCCAACTCACCCAACCCCAACTCACCCAACCCCAACACACCCAACCCCAACACACCCAACCCCAACTCACCCAACCCCAACTCACCCAACCCCAACTCACCCAACCCCACCACACCCAACCCCAACACACCCAACCCCAACTCACCCAACCCCACCACACCCAACCCCAACACACCCAACCCCAACTCACCCATCCCCAACTCACCCAACCCCAACTCACCCAACCCCACCTCACCCAACCCCAACACACCCAACCCCAACACACCCAACCCCAACACACCCAACCCCAACTCACCCAACCCCAACACACCCAACCCCAACTCACCCAACCCCAACTCACCCATCCCCAACTCACCCAACCCCAACTCTGTCCCCACTGCAATACTTGCACTTGACCGCTGATTGTACTGTACTGTAGCACGTACTGCACACACACACATCACTTCACACACACAGTGTATATATACACACACACACACACTTTGTACACTTACTGTATATATATACTCACCGCACCCCATTTTGTATATTTTGTATTCACATGTTGTCCTGCTCATTTGCCCCATCCTGTCTTTGCACTGTCCCGTCTTGTCCCTGCTCCCTGTCTCATGTGGTCTCCATCAATGTTATGCAAATTCCTAGTATGTTGTAAACTACCTGGCAATAACCTGGTTCTGGTTCTGATTCTGATCCTAATGGGGTTTCTATCGTCAACTCCTGTTTTGATTCCATGTGGGCCATGCTAGCCTAGCGGTCCGTTCTTTCAGGACTTCATTAGCCTCATGGGAGATGAGCTCCTAGATGAGCTGTGGGGTTTAGGAGGGGGAGTTCACACAGGGGCTAGTGACTCACTCCTATCTCCCAACCTAGATGGACACTGAGATGGTGGGAGGAGGATAAGGAGAAGAGGATTGGATGATGAGGAAGGGAGGGAAGGAGGGAGGGAGGGAAAGAGGGATGGCAGGACAGACATTGACCATAGAAACCCCATCAGGATTAGTTGAGCATTTGCAGCAATATACTGTTGAGTGCTTTAGGCAATGTTACAAACAGACTATAGAGGGAAGCGCGGAGTGGGGGAGTGAAGGAGGGAGGGAGGGAGGGAGGGAGGGAGGGAGGGAGGGAGGGAGGGAGTGAAGGAAGGAGGGAGGGAGGGAGGGAGGGAGGGAGGGAGGGAGGGAGGGAGGGAGGGAGGGAGGGAGGGAGGGAGGGAGGGAGGGAGGGAGGGTGGAACGCAGCGGTAAGCTCCCCAATGGAGGGCTCACTGTTAATATCCCCATCTAAAACAAATGAGAAAGAAAACAACCATTGGAGTAGTGGTGCGATGAGGTCTAGGAAATCAATACGCTATTAAAACCTGGAGCGCACGGCTCAGCTTCTCCCTTTAACCCTGCCGAACTCTACCTCTGCCCCACTCCGTCTCTGTCTCTCTCTCTCTCTGT
>NC_140243.1:28798494-28848494 GCF_949987555.1 Borostomias antarcticus
GGGTCAGAGGTCAGGGGGGGGTTAGAGGTCAGTCTCAGGACTCTTCTCTATCAGGGGAGGGTCAGTGGAGGTCAGTCTCAGGACTCTTCTCTATCAGGGGAGGGTCAGAGGTCAGTCTCAGCTCAGGACTCTTCTCTATCAGGGGAGGGTCAGAGGTCAGGGGGGGGTTAGAGGTCAGACTCAGGACTCTTCTCTATCAGGGGAGGGTCAGAGGTCAGTCTCAGGACTCTTCTCTATCAGGGGAGGGTCAGAGGTCAGTCTCAGGACTCTTCTCTATCAGGGGAGGGTCAGAGGTCAGTCTCAGGACTCTTCTCTATCAGGGGAGGGTCAGAGGTCAGTCTCAGGACTCTTCTCTATCAGGGGAGGGTTAGAGGTCAGTCTCAGGACTCTTCTCTATCAGGGGAGGGTCAGAGGAGGTCAGTCTCAGGACTCTTCTCTATCAGGGGAGGGTTAGAGGTCAGTCTCAGGACTCTTCTCTATCAGGGGAGGGTCAGAGGTCAGTCTCAGGACTCTTCTCTATCAGGGGAGGGTCAGAGGAGGTCAGTCTCAGGACTCTTCTCTATCAGGGGAGGGTCAGAGGTCAGTCTCAGGACTCTTCTCTATCAGGGGAGGGTCAGAGGAGGTCAGTCTCAGGACTCTTCTCTATCAGGGGAGGGTCAGAGGAGGTCAGCCTCAGGACTCTTCTCTATCAGGGGAGGGTCAGAGGTCAGTCTCAGGACTCTTCTCTATCAGGGGAGGTTAGAGGTCAGTCTCAGGACTCTTCTCTATCAGGGGAGGGTCAGAGGTCAGTCTCAGGACTCTTCTCTATCAGGGGAGGGTCAGAGGTCAGTCTCAGGACTCTTCTCTATCAGGGGAGGTCAGAGGTCAGTCTCAGGACTCTTCTCTATCAGGGGAGGTTAGAGGTCAGTCTCAGGACTCTTCTCTATCAGGGGAGGGTCAGAGGAGGTCAGTCTCAGGACTCTTCTCTATCAGGGGAGGGTCAGAGGTCAGTCTCAGGACTCTTCTCTATCAGGGGAGGTTAGAGGTCAGTCTCAGGACTCTTCTCTATCAGGGGAGGGTCAGAGGAGGTCAGTCTCAGGACTCTTCTCTATCAGGGGAGGGTTAGAGGAGGTCAGTCTCAGGAGTCTTCTCTATCAGGGGAGGGTCAGAGGAGATCAGTCTCAGGACTCTTCTCTATCAGGGGAGGGTCAGAGGTCAGTCTCAGGACTCTTCTCTATCAGGGGAGGGTCAGAGGTCAGTCTCAGGACTCTTCTCTATCAGGGGAGGGTTAGAGGAGGTCAGTCTCAGGACTCTTCTCTATCAGGGGAGGTTAGAGGTCAGTCTCAGGACTCTTCTCTATCAGGGGAGGTTAGAGGTCAGTCTCAGGACTCTTCTCTATCAGGGGAGGGTCAGAGGAGGTCAGTCTCAGGACTCTTCTCTATCAGGGGAGGGTCAGAGGTCAGTCTCAGGACTCTTCTCTATCAGGGGAGGGTCAGAGGAGGTCAGTCTCAGGACTCTTCTCTATCAGGGGAGGGTCAGAGGTCAGTCTCAGGACTCTTCTCTATCAGGGGAGGGTTAGAGGAGGTCAGTCTCAGGACTCTTCTCTATCAGGGGAGGGTCAGAGGAGGTCAGTCTCAGGACTCTTCTCTATCAGGGGAGGTTAGAGGTCAGTCTCAGGACTCTTCTCTATCAGGGGAGGGTCAGAGGTCAGTCTCAGGACTCTTCTCTATCAGGGGAGGGTCAGAGGTCAGTCTCAGGACTCTTCTCTATCAGGGGAGGGTCAGAGGAGGTCAGTCTCAGGACTCTTCTCTATCAGGGGAGGGTCAGAGGTCAGTCTCAGGACTCTTCTCTATCAGGGGAGGGTCAGAGGTCAGTCTCAGGACTCTTCTCTATCAGGGGAGGGTCAGAGGTCAGTCTCAGGACTCTTCTCTATCAGGGGGGGGTCAGAGGTCAGTCTCAGGACTCTTCTCTATCAGGGGAGGGTCAGAGGTCAGTCTCAGGACTCTTCTCTATCAGGGGAGGGTCAGAGGAGGTCAGTCTCAGGACTCTTCTCTATCAGGGGAGGTTAGAGGTCAGGGGAGGGTGAGAGGTCAGTCTCAGGACTCTTCTCTATCAGGGGAGGTCAGAGGTCAGGGGAGGGTGAGAGGTCAGTCTCAGGACTCTTCTCTATCAGGGGAGGTCAGAGGTCAGTCTCAGGACTCTTCTCTATCAGGGGAGGTCAGAGGTCAGTCTCAGGACTCTTCTCTATCAGGGGAGGGTCAGAGGTCAGTCTCAGGACTCTTCTCTATCAGGGGAGGGTCAGAGGTCAGTCTCAGGAGTCTTCTCTATCAGGGGAGGGTCAGAGGTCAGTCTCAGGACTCTTCTCTATCAGGGGAGGGTCAGAGGTCAGTCTCAGGACTCTTCTCTATCAGGGGAGGGTCAGAGGTCAGTCTCAGGAGTCTTCTCTATCAGGGGAGGGTCAGAGGTCAGTCTCAGGACTCTTCTCTATCAGGGGAGGGTCAGAGGTCAGTCTCAGGACTCTTCTCTATCAGGGGAGGGTCAGAGGTCAGTCTCAGGACTCTTCTCTATCAGGGGAGGGTGAGAGGTCAGTCTCAGGACTCTTCTCTATCAGGGGAGGGTCAGAGGTCAGTCTCAGGACTCTTCTCTATCAGGGGAGGGTTAGAGGTCAGTCTCAGGACTCTTCTCTATCAGGGGAGGGTCAGAGGTCAGTCTCAGGACTCTTCTCTATCAGGGGAGGGTTAGAGGAGGTCAGTCTCAGGACTCTTCTCTATCAGGGGAGGTCAGAGGTCAGTCTCAGGACTCTTCTCTATCAGGGGAGGGTCAGAGGAGGTCAGTCTCAGGACTCTTCTCTATCAGGGGAGGGTCAGAGGAGGTCAGTCTCAGGACCAGCTGGCTGAGGGGACTCCTCCATGTTCTCCTCTTGGCTTTGTAAGGCTTGGTGATGGTAGGAGGGGGGTCACTAGTTTTGAGATGAATATAAAATTTGATGGCTCTTTTTTGAATGTCAATTGCAAGAGGGAATTGGCCTAGTTCCGCTGTGCATGCACTATTCGTTTTTCTTTGAACTTTTGGAATGTACTTACAAAATTCAGTATGAAGGGTTTCAATTTGATCTTTGTCCCAATTACAAAATTCCTGGTTAGCCAATGGACCACACACCCATTTGAAAGCGTTCCGCCAAATTTGAATTGGAATATTAATTTGAACATATTTTCGGATGGCATAAAAAGCCCTTCTTTCCTTTTCCCCCAGGCCCTTCATGGCTGTATTGAAGCTCCTTGTAGAGCTGAGTTTCAGTCCTAGATATGTGTGTGTTTGTGTGTGTGTGTGTGTGTGTGTGTGTGTGTGTGTGTGTGTGTGTGTGTGTGTGTGTGTGTGTGTGTGTGTGTGTGTGTGTGTGTGTGTGTGTGTGTGTGTGTGTGGGTGTGTTCTATGGTGGTGGAGCCCTGTATAAACTGAAGTCTGTTTCGCTGACATCTGGACCTTTTCTGGAACACCATGATCTTGGTCTTTGTCATGTTGACGGTCAGGGCCCAGGTCATCTGATCAGCTGATCTAGGAGCTGCTGTGGTCCCTCCCTGGAGTTGGACAGCAGCACCAGGTCATCTGATCAGCTGATCTAGGAGCTGCTGTGGTCCCTCCCTGGAGTTGGACAGCAGCTCCAGGTCATCTGCATACAGGAGACCTTTGACCTCTGTGTTGTTGAGGGTGAGGCCAGGAGCTGATGAGTCCTCCAATGTTTTTGCCACTTCATTTATATGATTATTGAAGTGTTGGTCTAAGACTCTTGCCTTGCATCACTCCTCAACTTTGGGGGAAAAAGGCTGTTTCTATCATCAATTTTGACTGCACATTTATTGTTCAGGTGCAATATATGAGTTTAATGATATCATATGGTTTCCCTCCCACCCACTTTCTAATAACTGAAATAGAAGTGCCTCTTGCCAAACTGAATCAAATGCTTTTTTAAAACTTCAAAGCAGAAGAATATTTTGTTTTGATTTACATGTTTTTCTATGAGGGTGTGGAGGGTGTAAATGTGTCAGTGGTTCGGTGGTTTTGTAGAAATCCAACTAGACTTTTTCTCAGGATGTTGTGATCACTGTGAAAATACTGTAGTCTCTTACAGTATTAATAATTGAGCAGAAAATCCTCCCCAGATTGCTGCTGACACATATTCCTCTATTTTCTTTCTCATTTAAATGTTTTATTGTTTTTTGACTGCGTATAGTAGGCCACTGACTTGTTAATGTGGCCCCTTGCTCAGAAAGGATGTTTGAGGCACTGGTGAAAAGCCAGCGAGCAACTATACAGAAGGACATTGTACGTAAGTGAGTGGAGAGACAGAGAGGTTTCAGTATGTGATAAAGAAAAGTGTCATTTTTTTGCATTTCGTTTTATATGACCTTTTACGTGTTGCACTTTGTCTTGATGCTTTTAATGTCTCATGTAAAGCACTTTGAATTGCCTTGTTGCTGAAATGTGCTATACAAATAAACTTGCCTTGCCTTGCCTTGCCATATATACAAAAACTTGAATGAACAACAAAAGAAAGAATAAAGAACAAAAACAAAACAAATTAAATAAAGAAAAAGAAGAGGGATAGCGGTTGTGGAACATATTAAACATGAATAAGTACAATTTAAGCCATCCAATCATCGGTCCAGCAAATAGAGAACGCCAAGTGTTTACTTCAGGAATCCGTCTTATAATAGATCTTTCCGACCTGTAAATCACGTGGAGAATAATAACCAATAAGGTTGCCGGATTTCCTAAGACCACGCCTCTCCCACAAACAAAGCATGTCCTGCGTTGTGTTCATAGATTAGAGACTACTGTAGTTTGCAGAAAATAGTTCTTAAAACATATAGAAAACTGGCCTGCAGGTTGCTGTACCATAATGTTAGAATAAAACAAGCTGTACGATACTCCACACATCAATTTACAGCAACACTGACACAAAAAGCTATGAAGCTAGTAACGTATGTTAGGCCAGGTGCTTGATGTACAGTAGCTAATTAGCTCGTAGCTAGTTAACAGATCATTCTCACAGGCTTATTTTCTAAGAATGGATGCAACTAAATTGACTCACCCTGCTTTACATGTGCTGTTACACTCGACTTTGTCCTGATGAATTTTAATCTGGAGTTTGTGAAGCGTCTGTACCTTCCGCATAGCACTAGATCGCCAACACCTAGTATCAACAATGTTGTCACCTGTTCTGTCGGAAATCCAGTGGCGTATTTAGGCATGGGCAACATGGGCAGCCGCCCAGGGTGGCATCTCGCAGGGGGCCGCAAGAGGAGGAGAAAAAGATAACAGAAAAAAAAACGCTGAAAAAAACAACCTCCCTGTCCGTCAGTTTTTTGCCTTGGTTTTTACTGCAATTTTAACTGAACACTCTCACACTTCGTCCAAAAACGCAGTTTGGGTTTTGTCTTTGTGGGGGTAATATCAATCAATCAATCAATACTTTATTTATATAGCACATTTCCTGCAAATTGCAACGCAATGTGCTTTACATAAACACGACATGAAACAATAACAGACAGATCAAAACAACAACAGACAATACAGCGAGGTGTTTAAAAGGCGAGATTAAATAGATACATTTTGAGGTCTCAAGCAGTGGTTGGGTGACTGTTTTCTCAGTTAGGCTTAGCTATCTAGCTAGCTAACGTTAGTTCTACAGGGATCTACTGACCAGGGTGAGGAGCCATCTACCTCCTCAGCCACACAGGGATCTACTGACCAGGGTGAAGAGGAGCCATCTACCTCCTCGGCCACACAGGGATCTACTGACCAGGGTGAAGAGCCATCTACCTCCTCGGCCACACAGGGATCTACTGACCAGGGTGAAGAGGAGCCATCTACCTCCTCGGCCACACAGGGATCTACTGACCAGGGTGAAGAGGAGCCATCTACCTCCTCAGCCACACAGGGATCTACTGACCAGGGCGAGGAGCCATCTACCTCGGTCACACAGGGTTCTTCGTCACAGCACATGTCTGAGGATGAAGACTCATATGCAGCATCTCCCCAGCAGGATTTTCCAGGTGTGTTTGTGTGCACATACATGTGTTAATGTGTCCAATCTTTTTACAGTAACATAAACACAATAAATTATTTATTTCCCTTTTACAAAGTTTTACATTTCAATATTGGAGGAAACAATGATGATGTTATTATTACTGGTATGTATGTGTGATGTTCCACCACTATAAATGCTGTGTGTAATAATGTGTGTAAATGAATGCCCATGTTCTCTCCATTAGAAATGCTTGTAGCAGCATCCCCCCCAAACCCCGGCAGCTAAGGATGACCTACTGACAGACCCTGCTGACGGCCTTCAGTTCTGACGGACAGAATTCAGACCCAACTAGTTTGCAGAGGACCAAGTGAGGTAACACCTAATTTTGTTTTCCCGAGAAATGCAAAAGGAAGAAGTTGCCACCACCAGTATTTCAAAAAGACCTTGGTGAGCGGTGAAAAGATACCTAGACATTAGTTGGTGTATTCAGAAAGGAAAGACAGCCTGTTCTGTTTCTGCTGCAAACTCTTCTCAAAGGGCATCCATTTAACAAAGTCAGGACTGACAGACTGGAAACATGCAAGTGCTTTGCTGACTCCACATGACACCAGTCAAGAACACCTAAACTGCATGAAAACATGGAAAGAACTGGCAGTGAGGATGGAAAAAGGGTAGACAATTAATAAGAAAGAGATGGCACTTTGACACATTTTCTGCACTATTAACCCATGCCTGACGCTCTATTTCAACGTTCAGAAATAGCATCATCTGTATGCAGCTGTGTGTGCTGCCATTTTGTCCAGGGCTCAGCTGAAAAAGAGATGCAAATCTCAGTGTGACTGGTTAAATTTCAGAACAACTGAACAACTTACTTCTTCCTGTTAAAATGCTATATGGCATGACTATATTCTTAAATGTTTGTCAAATTGGCATATCCATAGGCCCATTGGGGATGGGTGGGTGAGGGGGGTGCCGTAGGGGGGGGGTTCACCCAGGGTGGCATATAAGCTATAAACGCCACTGCCAAAATCCAATTCTATTATAGCTCAGAAAGGGTAGAAGCAGCTCCCTCCATTGATTGTTTCTAAGAAAGATCGAAGCCAATAGTCCTCTTTCAGCTGATCTGCATCTTTCCAGTTCGTAACTATGAGTCTTTTGGCAGTCCTATTTTAGTTAGTTAGTTAACATGTGTTTGCTGTGTTTGGACCAGGTTCAACAGAATCATTCAGCAGGCACAATGCTGGGTCACAATGAACAGCATAGCCAATAATCTTTCCTAAGATCTGAGTAACATTTTCCCAAAATGATTTTACTTTAGCACAAGCTCAACCCATATGATAAAAAAGTACATTTATCTTGATTACAGTGCCAACAAATATCAGAGTCGGACACACCCATTATGTACAATGGAACCGGGGTAAAATATGTTTTATGTTAATCATTATATTTACGACCGATTTAGATACTTTAAGAAGTGTTTTCCTGATATGTTTCTATTCTGTAGTTTCAAACGATATACCCAAGTCAGTTTCCCCATTTCTTTGAACTCTAAGCCAATGTTCCCCTGATGGGTTGTTCAGCAATTTGTAAACCGTTGATGCAATTTCATCTTTCTGTCTGACCACTAAATCTAGTTAAAACGCAATATCTGTCAATCTGGGTATTGTTACAGCTTCCCCTAAATATCTGGTTAATTGTGATCTAATTTACATGTATTTCTTTTTTTGAACATTTATTAAAATAGGTTCCTTGACTAAGTCACACACAGCTGTATATACAAAAATATTGGTATGTGAAAACAGAATTAATTTTTTACAGTATGAAACAGAAAAACAACAACCAAAGACCGTATACAGTACATATCTCCAGACTACATCCCACAGTTTAGCTTTAGCCCCACAGATAGCCCTTGCAGACTTGAATTTATGTTTTCCATACTGCCTTAAAGGTATAATACGTAATATGTGGATTATTTCCCCCATCTAATGTCTAAAGATAAGAACTGCAACAACACAACATATTGGTTGCCAAAATGCCAGAGAATGCACTGTTTCAGTCATACTGTGATAAGATCTTCACTCCGAGAGGAACATAACGTTACACTAATCAGTAATCACAATCAAGTATTTCAGAGTGCCATGTAATAAGTTACGTTAGATGCTGTAGTGTGGAGATAACGTTAGATCTGGCTATGCAGATTCCAAGAAAGATAACGATAGCTAGTTAGCTAGCTTACCGGTCTAGTAGAAAAGTAGCCATGTGACCATGCGACTTTATGTGAGAAGAAGAAGGATCCACACACTGATTTTTCCCGGTCCACTTTATTGAGAATATCGCAACCTTTTCAACCCTTAGGTCTTCATCAGGCAACTTCAAAGACTTTATCCCATGAAACTCCATAAACTCCGTCCAACGAGCAAAGGCTGGCCCGATATCTATCCGACATTTGCTCCTTCTTTGGTCACTGAGCTTTTGAGATTCGTATCGCACAGTTCGCCGGGGGCTCAGGCGGAGAAGCAGGACGACGAAACTTGGCCATTTTACCAAACGTTTAGCTGAAAAGAGTGAGCAGAAGTGGACGGAAAAGCTGTCGTTTTATAGTTGCACACACACACTAACCAACATCTATAATACTGCTAATTCATGGAAGTATAACGTTTGCTGGCTACTGCTAATCTCACAGTGGTGAAGCTAGAATAGTACCTGGCCACCCAGCGCGCAGTAGCAATGCTGTAATACTATTGGCTGGTATGATATCAACAGAGTGTCATTGTCAAAATTTCATAATGTAATAATTTCAGACAAAATATATTTTTTAATGGAAAAGCAATACTTTTACTCTGCAGCCTTCGTAAAGCCCTATGGATGTATTATTTTTGAAAAAATGTTTATTTTAAACCACATATTACATATTATACCTTTATGTCTTTGAGTCCATTGGTCCAAAGTAGGTGGGTGAGATTTAAGACAGTTTATAGAAACCATTTTATGAGCAATCAACACAAGAACTCTGAGCATTACCTAAAATCAATTGGTGTGGTTCAAATTGTCAATCTAAATTTAGAATGTCCGTTTTAACCTCCTCCCAGTAAACCTGTATTCTTGGGTAGTCCCAATAAATGTGACAGGGTCTCCTATTAAGCCACACTTTCTCCAACAGAGAGGACTAGATATTTTTTTATAGCTGGAAATTACTTGTGGTGTTTTTAAAAATCTCAAACTCAATTTCCAACCAAATTCTTTCCAAGTTGGACTACTCAGACATGTATTCCAAAGTAACCAGGACTTCTCCCACATTTCATCCTCAATGATGGTGTTGCGCTTAGGGCTGTGCGATACAGCAAAATTTGGTTTTTATCCGATACCAAGTAATACTAGGTCCAGTATCCCGATACCGATACTTTTTATACTATTTTAACAGCAGTACTTTCATGTAGGGGAGAGCAATATGTCATGATTTCTTAGGTGAAGGCATCATCAATCTGAAAAAATGTTCATGACCACTAATGCATGTTTTGATTTATGATAATGATTAAATAATACGTCCATTTTAGAGCTACACAAAATCGTTATAGCCATTTTCACATTTCATGTTTGAGGTAACCTAGGCTATAGCCTATATAATAATAATAATAATAATAACATTATCATTTATTATTGTACGATGATGATGATTATTATTATTAGTAGTAGTAGTAGTATTGTTGTTGTTTTTGTTAAAATAATAAATTATATGTCAAGTTTCCATAGGTGGAATATATTATTTGAATGTCTCAATATAGTCTAAGCTATATTTAACCATTTAGTCTGTCTGCTAAAATGTAATGATAACCATTTAGCCTACTTGTCTACTGTCTTGAGTTTTCTCCATATCTTTGCATCCAAAAAGGGTAGAACAGAGATTGAGTCATTACATACAGGGCCTTGTTCTATGTGCGCCCATCTTGTATCCATGTCTAGTTTGATCCATGAGACCACTATTCTGAGTTGTAATGCCAAGTAATAGTGTCTGAAATGGGGCAGAGCTAGACCTCCCTTTTCTTTGGGAGAGCAGAGGACTTCTGGGTCTTTTGTTTTGCCATATGAATTTGAGACAAGTCTGTCTAGGAGTTTGAATGTGGCTCCTGATCCTGAGACAGTTACAGGAAGGGAGTAAAAGAGAAAAGAGCTTAGTTGGCTTTATATAACTGAGAAGAGTGTTTAGTCAAACTGACTCCTAGGTACTTGAAGCCAGCCCTAGACCATCTGAATTTCACCTCTTGGTCCAACTGCCTGGGCCAAGTCCCCGAAATCATCGTTGCTTCAGATTTAGTTTTGTTGATGTTATACCCTGAGACCTCTCCATAATTACTTAAACATTGCATAAGAGATGGAATGGATAGTGGATTTTTTATACACAAAAGAATGTTGTCTGTGAATAATGCTATTTTGTGCATCATACCTATCTACCATACCCTCAGTTTGGTCAATCCTTCTAACAAAACATGAATTTATTTAACATAACCTAAACCAACCCTAATCAACAGAACAACATAAACTATAAAGTATGAATATGAATCTGGATAGGAATCAGTGGTGTATGCTGTGCATGGATGAGTGAAATGTGTGTGTGTGTGTGTGTGTGTGTGTGTGTGTGTGTGTGTGTGTGTGTGTGTGTGTGTGTGTGTGTGTGAAAACGCAAAAGGAACCAGCTTAACCCCCTCTGGGCAGGAGACCTGGGACCAAGCTGGGGAATGGCAGCGGAACAGAGAGAGAGATGTTATTCAGGCACACTTATTACTCCTCACTCCCAACACCCAGGTGCACCGAGTTTCCCCCTGACGACCTGTCCACTCTGCCAATACTCCACAGGAGCACCCAGGCCGACCAATAGGCAGGCAGAGTGGGAGGCGTCACACCCCCCTCCTAAAGAACAGGGTCCCCCCATAAACAAACAGACCAAAAAGAACCAAACAAAAACCCAACACAAATAAACCCAAAATAACTAAGCTACCAAATAACACAGAACTACTAAATGTAGCCCAACAAAACTTTGTCCCCACATCCCACAAGGATCATCAATACACAAAATCCCACCAACAATCCCATGGTCAAAAAAACCCCCACCCCCCCCCACCCATACCCCTCAACCCCATTATCTCACCACCTTATATCCACTCAGCAACCTTGGATCCTAGGAGCAATTTAAGAGAGGAAAAACACAGGAGATGGGGGGGGAAGAGATGACAGACAGGAGAAGAGCAAACCAAATGAGACCAGTAAACCAGGAACGACTAAAGTGCCCGAGATAGGGCATCCGCTATCACATTCTCAGAACCCTTAATATGGCGAATGTCCAAACTATAAGGCTGCAAAAACAACACCCACCTCATCAGCCTCTGATTTGGATTTTGGAGTGACCTTAAAAAAATTAACGGATTATGGTCTGTATAAACAACTAACGGATTGAGCCCTGACCCCAAATAAAGATCAAAATGTTGCAAGGCCCAAATTAAAGACAACGCCTCCTTCTCAATGAGGGAATAATTCAGTTGATGCGTGTTAAACTTCATTGAGAAGAACGCCACGGGTTTGTCAACCCCTTGCACATCTGTCTGCAAAACAACCGCCCCTGCTCCCACATTGGAAGCGTCCACTTGCAGTGGCGGAGCGGCCAACACAGGCACTGAACACAAAAGAGTCCTCACATTCTCAAATGTTGTCTGACAACGGTCCGACCAGACATACACCGAGTCCTTCCTCAACAGATTTGTCAAAGGCTCCACCACAGCTGAAAAATTTCGGCAAAAGCTTCGATAGTAACCCACTAACCCCAAAAAACGCATCAGCTCCTTTTTGGTAGCTGGAGGAGAATAATTAACAATGGCTAGAACCTTATCCTGAACCATACGAACAGTACCTTGACCAACCACTTTTCCTAAATAAGTGACAGTGGCCCTCGCAAATTCACATTTGGCCAAATTAATAGTCAAACATACCCAGACCAACCTCTCAAATAAAGCTTGAATGCGCTGTATGTGCTCGGGCCAGGTATTACTGTAAATAACCACATCGTCAAGGTAGACAGCACAGCCCTCCAGACCAGCAACGACCATATTCATAAGTCACTGGAATGTGGCAGGGGCGTTTCTTAGACCAAAAGGCATAACAGTATACTTGTAAAGACCAGAAGTAATAAAAGCACAAATCTCTTGAGCACGGTCCGACAGGGGAATCTGCCAATATCCTTTTAAAAGATCAAACTTACTCACGTAAGTAGCCGATCAAACCTGGTCTATACAATCTTCCATCCGTGGAAGTGGAAAAGCATCGGGCTTAGTAACACTATCACTAATCATATGAAATCAGTACAGGGTCGAAATGTTCCATCAGGTTTACCAACTAACAAACAGGGCGACGCCCAGCTAGAGCAACATGGCTCCGCAATTTGATTGTCCAACATATATTTAACCTCGGAGTCCAAATGTTTCCGCTTCTCTGGGGAAACGCGATAGAAGCGCTGCCTTATGGGGATCGCATCGCCCACATCCACATCATGCTCGATGAGATGTGTGCGAGAGGGTATGTCTGAAAACAGAGCAGGTTACTTATTAATAAGGGCAAATAACTCAATGCGCTTAGATACCTCCAACTCCCCCAAGATAGTATCCAGCTTGCCCAGTGACTCAGAATTCTTTAACCGACCTTGCAGTACCACATCAGGAGTAGCCCCCTCCTCAGGACCCCTTGCTTGCAAGGAGAAGCCACCTGTAGTATCAGTGCACACAGAAGCAGTAATGACACCCCCTTCAGTCTTCCCCACACCCTCCGGAGGGCGGCAGTAGTAGGGTCTCAACAGGTTTACATGACACAATTTGTTGGCCTTTCTACTATTTGGCACTGCAATGATGTAATTATTGTCAGTCACCTGCCGCACCACAGTATAAGGGCCAGCGAACTTGGTCTCAAATGGAGAAGTCACAACAGGCTGCAGAAGCAAAACCTGATCACCTTCCTTAAACTGCTTGGGTTCCGCCCGCCTGTCAAACAAAGATTTCATTTTTGTCTGTGATTTCTCCAGCTTGTCCTTTGCACCTTCAACAGCCAAAAACAATCTGCGTCTAAAACCATTCACATAATCACAAAGATTCTGGGGAGGGTCTGCTACAGTATTTCCCAACTGTCCTTCAACACAGCCAGGGGACCACGAACCTCATGTCCAAACACTAAGTCATTTGGGCTAAAACCCAGGCTGTCCTGGACTACCTCCCTGGAGGCCAAAAGGAGCCATGGCAGTCCTTCCTCCCAGTCGCCCCCCAGCTCCACACAATAAGAGCGCAGTAGAGATTTTAACGCTCCAAAGCTCCTTGAGATTGAGGATAAGCTGAAGCCTTGTTATGCTTAATGTGGAGCTGTCTGAGAATTTCGGCAAACATGCGGGAAGTGAAATTGGAATCGCTCGATCGAAATTGATCGCTCTGAACGATTTTGGGTATCCCAAACACAGAAATAAACTGTGTTAATGCTTTAACAACGGACTTTGTAGTTATCATTCGAAGAGGATACGCCGCCGGATACCTGGTCACCTGACGCATAACGGTGAGCAAATACGTATGCCCAAGTTTGGAACGTGGCAACGGTCCCACACAGATGATAATAAAATGTTCAAAGGGCTGATCAACACCCGGAATCGGACACAGTGGGGCCGGTCTAATAGACTGGTTGGGCCGGTGATCTGACAAGTGTGACAGGTCTTGATAAAAGAGGAAATGTCACGCTTCAAACGGGGCCAAAAACAATGATGCAATACACGGTCATATGTTTTCTTCACCCCCTGATGACGAGCGATATTGTCATGACAAGTCTCTAACATCAACGGCCTTAACCCACACGGCACCACGAACTGGAAAACCGGCTCACCAACAAACACATCTCCAAAAGGCACCCACTTCCTAAACAATAAACCATCATGAATAAAATATCCATGCGCACAACTATCTATTGTGTCAAGGGGCACAGCTTTTCCAAACAGCTCCTGCAAGCCTGTATCACTTTTCTGTGCCGTAGCCAAATCAGCCCTCGACATGGATTGAAATTGTGCAGGCAGAACAATACCAACCGGGGCAGGTTTACCATCTGCTTCTTTGACCTTACACGGCGCGTCACGCGTCCCGGCCATGGCACGAGTAACAGCACAAGCTGGATACACCCCGTCATCCGTGACCAACGGAACAGGACTAGGTGAATCTTGAGTGACTGCATTTGGAAGAGGCCCATCTGCCCACACTCTCACCTCGGCAAGGTTGTTACCCAAAATGATGTCCACTCCATCAACCGGCTACTCGGCACGCACCCCCATTTGGACGTCTCCACTCCCCAAACCTGAAAGGAGAGTCATTTTATGAACAGGAACAGGGAACACTGACATCCCCATTCCCCGGACCAGAATAACGTCGCCCGTGTCAGACTCGGATGAAAAAGGTAGCACCAATTCACGCACAAACGAAACAATTGAACCAGTGTCTCTCAAGATCTTCACCGGCAGGCGACGGTCAAAGCCCTGCAAAGATACAAACCCGTCAGAAATAAACGGACGATACCTCTCCAAACACCCCTGCTCCACTGGAGCATCTTGCAGCACAGACGGTAATGCAAGGGGGCTGAGTGACATAACCAGGGCAGCAGGTTTCACAGGCGCTTTGGGAAACCGACCTCTTGACTTAAGGACTGGACATTTGCCTTTCCAGTTACCTTTATGGATTAAAACGTACTCATCGGCCAAGACGGCTGCGTTGCTCGCAGTCGTCGCCTTCTGCTCCGTAACACAAGTAGCCACAGCGGCCGCTACTGAGTTCTTAAATTCTTCTAATATCACAAGGTCACAGAGTTTGTCAAAGGTATCAGCCCCAGACGCCGAAGACCAACGGGTGAACATGGTGGCCAGATCACGAGCAAACTCAACATGAGACTGTCGGTCTCCTTTTTTCCACGATCGGAATCGCTGTCTGTACGCCTCGGGCACGAGCTCATAGGCTTTAAGCACCCCCGATTTAATTTGATCGTAAAACTTACAATCAGTCGGACTCAAAGCAGAGTATGCCTCCTGGGCTTTAGCGGTCAGGACGCACTGTGACAGCACAGCGCGGTCCTCATCAGACCAGCTCCTAGCGTCTGCCAAACGCTCGAATAAAGAAAAAACGTGTCAGGGTCTTTCTCATTGAATTTAGGAAGCAAACACAAATGTCTCGTTATGTCAGAGGGGGCAGCCCCCAGCGGGTCAATACTACCATCAGTATAAGATGAACGGGGCAACCTACCCTCCCCGATTAGACCTAGTCTCTCCTGCTCCAGCTTCAAACGGAACCTCCCCAGCCCTGACTGACCAAAAAGACTAACTAACTAACTAATCTCAACCCTAGTCTTCGTGCTGTTACTGGCGGGGGGTATTTATGCACTACAGCCCACTGGGCAGGAAAGGCAACTGGAAAAACAGCGACCCCTCCTGGGCCAGGGATGTGCCCCCAAGACAACTGCTCTACCCACGGTCACAGCCACACTAAAATCACCCCCAAGACAAATCCCCCTATTGGGAACAAGCCATCTCAGCCTACCAGGGGATTAGTGGTTCCTATAACATACGCAGACCATCCCAACCAGGTATCGCAACCCTAAAACCCCAACACAAACAATATGATCCTACAAACCAAGCAAAAACCTTTAACTAAAGGAATCCGGGGACAAAAATGCTACTCTCCCACTACCACATCCATCAATCAATCAATCAAAGCTTTATTTGTATAGTGCATTTCATACCCAGAGGCAACACAATGTGCTTTACAGAGAACAAGGAAGGTGGGCATACGACCCACTCTCTACATATTCCAGAGGGAAGCAAAAAAACAGTAATCACCCGGGGGCCAGATAAGTGAGCTGTAAAAATTATTCCCTGACCCCTCTCAACAAGGCGATCGAGCAAGCTCCAGGAGTATGTTTGTCTACCGGCTAAGAACATTTATAAAGCAATACATTACATTAAATTACATTTCAGAGTAAGAGAGGCTAAAAGCATCATAGGAGAGAGAACATTCTACGGACATGCTACGACATCCACAGCAGACACAGGGGTATCTATCGGACTCCGGGAGGTCTGCTGGTGACAGTGGGGCATCCACTGGACCTGGTTAGAAGATAGGAGGGAGAGAGAGAGGCACTAGGGAGAGGGGAAGCAGAACAGGGTTAGTAGCACATAGAGCCATACAGACCACACAGATATTGAAACAGGCAACCTGGGGAAAGCTCCTGATATATATTTGTCTAATGGCTAAGAACATTTAAAGAACAATAAATTACATTAAATTAAATTTTCAGAGCAAGAAAGGCTAAGAGCATCAGGTCCAGGCCTAAGCCGGATGTGGACTGATGTGTACGTGTGTGTGTACTAAATACTACGATATCCACAGCTCCACAGCTGACACTGGACCTGGTTAGAGGATAGGAGGGAGAGAGAGAGGCACTAGGGGAGGCAGAAAACGGTTAGTAGCACACTGAGTCATTGAAGCAACACAGCTGTCAGAACAGAACAAGCCTGTTTCAGGATAACCAGCTTCTGTACACTACTTGATATACATACAGTGCATAGCAGGATAAATACCAATGTATACAGAGGATTCACAGGTAGGTTTGAGGCTGCCTTTCTGTGTCTCAAGGTCCTAGCTAGTGATTGTAGGCTAGGTCAAAAAGGTACGTCTTGAGGTCTCGCTTGAAGACCTCCGTTGTTTCGGCCCTGCTTAGGCACTCCGGCAGGGTGTTCCAGAGGTTGGGGGCATAAAAAATAAAAGCTGCCTCTCCGTGTTTCTTGGTCCTGGCTTTTGGAACTGTTAAAAGTTCAGTACCTGAGGATCTGAGTGGTCTGTTGGGCATGTACTTAACAAGCATGTCTGAAATATATTCTGGTGAGTGACTGTGGAGAGATTTATAGACTAGTAATAGTATTTTAAAGTGTATTCTAGAGTTGACTGGTAACCAGTGTAGTGATTTTAAGGCTGGTGTGATGTGTGCCCTTCGTCTAGTCTTAGTGAGGACTCGTGCTGCAGCATTCTGTATCATTTGTAGCTTAGAGATTGCTTTCTTTGGTAGGCCTGATAGTAGAGCATTGCAGTAGTCCAGCCTGCTTGTGATGAAAGTATGCATTAATCTTTCAGTGTCAGCCTGAGAGAGAAAGGGTTGCACAAAGATGTTCCTTAGGTGGTAAAAGGATGTCTTTGTACAGGTATGTGGTTTTCGAAATTAAGATCTGAGTCAAGTATGACACCTAGGTTTTTAGCCTGGCAATTGGTGTCAATTTCCAGAGTTTTTAAATGTGCAGATAGTTTCTCTCTTTTAGCTTTTTCTCCAATGATCAGTACTTCTGTTTTGTCCTGGTTTAGTTGGAGGAAATTATGTGACATCCATACATTTATCCAGAGTCCCCCCCCCCCAAAAAAAGACAAAAGAACAAACGACAAACACATGCAGAACTCCCAAACACTGGCAAACAACCAACCAACTAATTAACCCACCCAAAGCCAGGTAAGGCTGGCAACCAATTAACCAGGGCCAAACAGAAACCCAAACAGGACCCAAACCAAATGCCAGCAAGAACAAACCAAACAGGCCAAACAACAAAAACCAAAAGCAAACACAGGCCTACCAACCAAACCAAAAAAGGATGAGCCCCCAATTTGTCACAAACCATAGGTGAGTGGCAAAGAAGGGAGTCCATACATGAGTTTAAAGGGATGACAAAACATGAATTTATTTAACATAACCTAAACCAACCCTAATCAACAGAACAATATAAACTATAAAGTATGAATATGAATCTGGATAGGAATCAGTGGTGTATGCTGTGCATGGATGGATGGATGTGTGTGTGTGTGTGTGTGTGTGTGTGTGTGTGTGTGTGTGAGTGTGAGTGTGAGTGCGTGTGTGTGTGTGTGTGTGTGTGTGTGTGTGTGTGTGTGTGTGTGTGTGTGTGTGTGTGTGTGTGTGTGTGTGTGAAAACGCAAAAGGAACCGGCTTAACCCCCTCTGGGCAGGAGACCTGGGACCAAGCTGGGGAATGGCAGCGGAACAGAGAGAGAGGCCCAATCCCAATGTCCCCCCTAAACCCTCAAGCCCTGAGCCCTCACAGACTTATTGACGTCACCTGGTGAAGTGATCGAGTGTGAGAGGCTGCAAGGGCTCGAATTGGTATAACAAGGAATGGGACAGCACTTGTGACATCACATTACGTTGACGTGAAAACATATTTCTTACTATTGTGGGCGTGGGGCTTTTTTTTAAATCAATTTGTAAATTGTACATGTTTTTCTTGTAGGCCTTCGTGTAAATTAATTTTGGCAGAGTCAAATCCCCTTTACATTATCAGAACTCTCTGTGTTACCCTCAAAACATTTGTTCAACTTGAAATCATTTCATTTTGTGGTCATATGCGATCGCATCTGCGATCAAATATCAACCCAACCCAGTATTTGTTAGTAGGATCGCATCGATCCTACATTACTGCCTGTGATTCTTGTTTGTGATGAATCCAAAAGTATTAACTTAAGAATGATAATATATTATGTATACACATTCCTGCACCTCACAACTCTTTCCATATTCATGTTGGAAATCTCAATTCAAAGAACACTGCACCGAAATGGGTAATTAATGTCATACTGCTTTTAACTGGGCAATCATATGATTTAGAGCAACAGAAATCGATGTAAATTATAACCATAGCCTACATATTTTTAAACAAATCACATTATACAAACCCATGGGGTTAATAACCCATACTTAAAAATAATGAAACCAAATTAATTATAAGGCTACTTGTGCAGATAAGCAAGTCCAGCTGAAAACATGAAAACATATTTTGTTCTGTAACGTGAACGTTACGGTTGGTTGATCTGTCCGTGCTTGTTTATTGGCTGTTCTTCAGGTAACCCCGTGTTTCACGTCACGACGCTATGAACTGTGGGTAATTCCCTTGGGCTAAGTCTGCAGAAATGCAGACTTACGGGAAGGGGCCATAAAGGGCTCAAAATGGCTGCCGGAGAGCCCTCGCGCACTTGCCGAGTTGACATTGGGACACCCCTAAGCCCTCGCGGACTTCGCGGGAGCGCGCCCTTAAGTCTGCGAGTCTGCAAGGGTGGACATTGGGACTGGGCCAGAGATGTTATTCAGGCACACTTATTACTCCTCACTCCCAACACCCAGGTGCACCGAGTTTCCCCCTGACGACCTGTCCACTCTGCCAATACTCCACAGGAGCACCCAGGCCGGCCAATAGGCAGGCCGAGTGGGAGGCGTCACAGGAAGTGACTGCTGCCTTAACAGGTAATAGTTAGCTAGTTGTCAGAACAGAGTGTCTTTAGCATACTTAAATGATTCTATCACACAGCACAATACTCTCTCATGACTTGAAGGAGTCAGCCAGGGTTGCGAAATCCTGACTTTATTTTAGAGTTTCTGATTGATTTTGCTAGGATACCTATCAGCCCTCTAGTACACTGTGGTACAAAAAAGATTGTATAAAATTAGTTCTACAAAGTAGCAGGAAGAAAAAGTAGCTCAGAGAGGAGACTGCTTGCTTTCGCACATGCAACCTCAACGCGTGTCATCAAGTCCCCTTTTTTATGGCTTTTCTTTTGAATGGTTCGAGATACCAGCATAGCCTCTGCGATCTACTGGTCGATCACAATCGACGTATCGGGCACAGTTGATCTACAGCACCTATCTATCTATCGAACACTCAAACGTGCTATCTTTAACCAACTGTCTTCATACAGTATCTCCACCAGAACAACCTCCTGGACCCCCAGCAGTCCAGGCCACTTGACAGAGACCAGCCTCCTTGCAGTGACAGAGCCACGCCACGAGAGAGAACTCTCTCTCCTCTGTCCTGATACTCCTAGACCTGTCAGCAGCATTTGATACAGTAGACCACCAGATCCTCCTCTCCACCCTCGAGGAGAAAGGCATCACTGGCTCTGCATGCTCCCTGTTTGCATCCTACCTGACGGGCCGCTCCTACCAGGTGACATGGAGAGGGTCGATGTCGGAACCATGTAGTCTGACTACGGGGGTTCCACAAGGGTCTGTCCTGGGTCCTCTCCTTTTTTCACTCTACACTTCATCACTGGGCTCTGTCATTCGCTCACATGGCTTCTCCTATCACTGCTATGCTGATGACACCCAACTGGTCCTGTCATTTCCCCCTTCTGATACACAAGTGGAGGCACGCATAGCTGGGTGCTTGGCTGACATCTCTGAGTGGATGGTGACACACCACCTCAAGCTCAACCTGGACAAGACTGAGCTGCTGTCCCTCCCGGGGAAGGGCTGACCGCACCGGGACCTGGCCATCACCATTGACGACACAGTGGTGACGCCTAATGGGTGTGACCATGGACGACCAACTGTCATTCTCCGCACATATCACATCTGTTACACGCTCTTGCAGATTCCTGCTCTACAATATCAGGAGGATTCACCCATTTCTCACGAGGGCAGGGGCAATGAAAGGAACAGCCCCCTCCTACCTACAGGCCATGGTCAAACCCTGCACCCCCTGACCACTACACTCTGCTACCTCATGGCGACTGGTTTCCCCGTCACTCCGAGGCCCCTGCAGTCGATCGACACGGTCACGGCTCTTTTCTGTTCTGGCGCGCCAAGGTGGAATAAGCTGCCCACTGATGTCAGGACAGCAGAGTCACTGCCCATCTTTCGTCACAGGCTCAAAACTCATCTCTTCAAGAAGTACTACCACGATCCTCCCTCTTAAGCACCTATTGGATTTTTAGTCACTTGTTTAAAAAAAGAGATGCACTTGTGAGTTCTGGCAAGCAGCAGTACATTGGCTTTTCCTATTAAATGCAATTATTGTTAGTCGCTTTGGATGAAAACATCAGCTAAATGACTGCAATGTTATGTATCTAGTATCCCCAACTTCTTTATTCATGGTCAAAGACTAAACCCAATTATTAATCACCACTGATGTTAAAACTGCCATTTCAAGACACGTTTCAATACATCACAAACCTCGGAGCAAGAATTAATTAAGTCTTTGTCTCTTCCTAACCCCACCATAACAGAGTGACTACTGTATGTATGAATGGAGATTCCCCTGAGGTGATGAACAAGACTCTAGTTCTACCCTCACTTGCATTCCTCTGTAAGAAGAGAAATTAAAGAAGAGCCTACTGCATTGGACAGAGAGAGAAAGAGAGAGGGAGAGGAAGAGAGAGAGAGAGAGGAAGAGAGAGGGAGAGGAAGAGAGAGAGAGAGGAAGAGAGAGAGAGAGAGGGAGAGAGAGAGGAAGAGAGAGAGGGAGAGGAAGAGAGAGAGGGAGGGAGCTAAAGAGACAGGGAGACAGAGAGATACTGTAGAGACACAGAGGGAGATAGACAGACAGAGAGGGACAGAGAGGGACAGAGAGACACAAAGAGAGAGACTGAGAGAGACAGAGGGAGGGACAGAGAATGAGAAAGAGAAAGTGAGACATTACAAGGCATGTACCATTCTGCCGTTCCCTAGGAAACAGTCTCCCATCCCTGCTCTGGGCTAGGATAACTTCAGCATCAGCAGACTGACAGGGTGAAAAGGAAAGATATTAAGAGAGTCAGAGGGAAGCATTTCAGCACTCCTCCTCTGACTACGGTGGAATGGAGAGATAGAGAGAGAAAGAGAGAGAGAGCAGAGAGTGGGAGAGAGAAATACTACATGGCCCATGGGCCCTACTTTGGCTAACTGTATCCAAAGCTATCTCAAATTCACATTTCATGTGGAGATGAGTGTCGGTTGGTTTCAGTCCAATTCAGGCCGATTCAAAGCTTCAACAGAGGTTGGGGAGATTCAGCCCTGAGGAAAGCAAAGCTGAAAAGTCAGAAAGCTCACAGAATCAGGCGAATTCTTTTGACCATAAACTCACTATTTTATGTATTACTTCAGAGAATGACAAGCTGTCACGTCATTAAATACCTTTAAGTACCTCGTCATTAAATTCTGTAAATCTGATTAAATGTTTAATCAATATGCAGAGTAATGCAATCAATATTCAGAGTAATGCAATTATTTTATGCACAAGTGTAATAGAGAAATTCAAATAAGTTCATTTTCTGAACAAGACATTATCATAGGAAATATTGATTCCCCCCCCCCCCCCCACCTTTGCTCTCTTTGATCATTTCGGTATTAGTCCAGCTGTCCCATTCCTCATCTTGAGAAACAGATGCCTCCACTCAATGTTTGATCAATGTGCGTCCCTTGTCTCTATTGAAACACCCATCTGATTACGTTGTAATATTGTTTTGACCTGCATGTATCACCACTAATGTCCTCTTAGGACAACGTGTTGTGTGTAGTATGTATGTGAGACATGTGATGTGTTGTCCTCTGTTTCTATGTATAGAGTTGATTTGTGCAGCAAACGAGTCCAAGACAAATTTCCCAGAGGGGACAATAAAGTATATTCTATTCTATTGTCTTTCATGACAACTTCCTGTCTGAGTTAGTTTAAAACCCTGTGTATGGCTGAATGTTATTGCTCTTGGCAGAACATATGTCTCCCTCAGATACATACTTTTGGAATAAAAGTACTCAGCTTTGGACTTGCAAATGTGAACCTTGGCATTTTCGACTACTCATTTATTAATAATTAGAGTAAATCCAGTACAGTAGAAATGGCTTACTAATACAGCGTCAGTGGGCTGACCCCTATGCATCAGAGCACACTGACATCCAGCATTCCCAGGCCTTCAGTAAACCAGCACAGCTAGCGCTCCCCTCAACAGGAGGCCCTCACCACCGACTGGAGCTCTTCAGCTGAGGCAGGCTAACAGCTCGTGACAGCTGAATGGCTGTCGCTCTATTATCTGGGTGTTGTTTAGCATGTAAAGATGACTGACTAGATAGAGTCTGCGTCCAACGGTGGCCTGGCTCAGTGATGTGAGGGAACCGTCACATTCAGTTAGCCTGGAGAAAGATAGGGAGATGGCTGAGGTGGGATTCATTAGCATTTAAAACAGGCAGGCCTAGGAACCATAGGATGAAACAGAGAGATAGAGAGAGAGGGGGGGGCAGAGAGAGGGGGAGGGACGGAGACATAACATAACTGAGGAGCAGTAGCAGTTCTAGCAAGTTTTACCTCGGGTGGCAAAAGAGTGGCAGGGGACATTTACATGCAGTTCTCCTGACAGACTCATTTGTCATTTGTCTCCTGTTGCTTTCAAATGGAGAAGAAAATACACTACCCACAATCCTATAGTGCAACAGCAACATCTCATTAAATGGTAATGGTGATCTCCACCAATCAGACATGTCGCTGTAGGCAACCCCGCCCCAAATTGCCAAACCTATAGGACAACATCCGGCAGTGTCTTGACTGCAGCAGTGTCTGTGATTGAACACGCCTGAAGTCAGTTAGCAAGACAAGCCAAAAACTAGCAAACCCCAGCCAGTGTGTCACTTGTAGAGCAGAAGGAAGGAAGATTAAAGGGATAGACAGATGAGTGGCAGTTGGGATTTGAATTTGTTGCATTTTTGACACTAGTTTGATGGCTGCCACATGTCTCATGTGATTTAAGTTTGTTTGAGGACTCTTTATAGAACCCTGATATGTAGATGTTAGCCTGGGGTAAAGACCTGGTGGTTATAGACTGCTGTATTCTTTATAGGACCCTGATAGATAGAATTAGCCTGGGTTAAAGACCTGGTGGTTATATACTGTACTGCTGTATTCTTTATAGAACCTTGATAGATGTTATAGACTTCTGTATTGTTTATAGAACCCTGATAGATAGATGTTAGCCTGGGTTAAAGACCTGCTGCTTATAGACTGCTGTGTTCTTTATAGAACCCTGATAGAGTTAGCCTGGGGTAAGGACCTGGTTGTGAGGGTTTGGTTTTGGGACCCAGGCGCAACAGGAAAGGAGGAGGCAAGGAACGGTAAAGCCCGGAGGGGCGATTTAATAAGATCAAAAAAGGGGATGTGGTAGTCGTACAGCCGATGGTCAGGCAGGAGCGTGGTAGTCGTACAGGCGATGGTCAGGCAGGAGCGGGGTTGTCGTACAGGCGATGGTCAGGCAGGAGCGGGGTTGTCGTACAGGCGATGGTCAGGCAGGAGCGGGGTTGTCGTACAGGCGATGTTCAGGCAGGAGCGGGGTTGTCGTACAGGCGTGGGTCAGGCAGGAACTGGAGAGACGAGGAGGGGAGGCCGGGTGAGTGAGAGTAATCACGGGGAACGGGAAAAAACACTACAAAATACGGGTAAGGAGATTGTAGGTTAGGCTATACTTTACCACAAGAGTATTATGGTAAGATCTGGCGATGAGTGGAGTGTAGACCAGGTTCTTGTAGAGGTTGAAGGTGATTGCAGAACGAGGGACAGGTGTGGTGATGATAATTGGGAACCGGTGAGTAGAGCCGCGCCAGCGTCATCGTCGGAGACGAGCGCGCCGTTCTTGTCTTTGCGCACGGGCCGATGTGCTGGGCATGTCGGGATCCGATTCTTCGTCACCGGAGAGGGAGGAGACTGCCGAGTCCGCGGAGCTGGCCGGAGACGGGGAACGCCCGGCAGTGGGGGGAAACTCCGGAGAGCCAGAGCGTTGTATGCCCGGGCTGATGCGACGTGCGGTAGAGCGCGTAGGACGCCCCGAGCGCGCAGCGGGCCCAGAGGGGAGAGAGGGAGACGGTTGTGGAGGCGAGGGCATGCGAGCCGTAACAGGACCCCCCCCCCGAGGGGAGCCACCTGGCGACCGACCGGGGGCGTCAGGATGGGCCCGGTAGAAGTCCCGGAGGAGAGACGGGTCCATAATGAGCTGCCTGGAGATCCAGCTGCACTCCTCGGGGCCGTACCCCTCCCAATCCGCCAGGTATTGGAACCCCCGACCCCGGCGGCGCACCTTCAGCAGCCGCCGAACCGTCCACTGGGGATGCCCGTCGACCATCTGGGGAGGCGGAGGAGCTGGGGCAGAAGGCATGAGAGGACTCGAGGAGACAGGTTTGATCTTGGACACATGGAATACAGGGTGTACCCGCATGGAAGCAGGGAGCTTAAGACGTACCGCAGCCGGGTTCAGGACACGGTCGATCTCGAAGGGCCCAACGAAGCGCGGAGCCAGCTTCTTGGAGGGGACCTGGAGCGGAAGATCAGCAGTGGAGAGGTAGACACGTTGACCGGGCCGATACGCCGGAGCAGGAGAGCGGCGGCGGTTGGCACCGCGGCAGGAGCGCTCGTTGGAGCGGAGCAGGGCCCTGCGGACCTCCCTCCAGACACGGCGACAGCGGCTGAGGTGGGCCTGGACGGAGGGGATGGAGGCCTCCGACTCCTGGAGAGAGAACAGCGGGGGCTGGTACCCGAGGGACGACTCAAACGGAGACCTGCCAGTGGCAGCGCTGGTCAGGGCATTGAGGGAGTATTCGACCCAGGGCAGGTCCTTGCTCCAGGAGGTGGGGTGGAGAGCCGACACACAGCGGAGAGCGGACTCCAGGCTCTGGTTGGCCCGTTCGGCCTGGCCGTTGGTCTGCGGGTGGTAGCCAGAGGAGAGGCTGATGGTGGCGCCTATCTCCTTGCAGAAGGCCCTCCAGACTTGGGAGGTGAATTGAGGCCCACGGTCCGAGACAATGTCTCCGGGGAGACCGTGGAGCCGGTAGACATGCTGGACGAGGAGCTCAGCTGTCTCTGCAGAGGACGGGAGCTTGGGGAGCGCCACCAGATGGACCGCCTTGGAGAACCGGTCCACCACGGTGAGTATGACCGTGTTGCCCCTGGAGGGGGGAAGACCGGTGATGAAGTCCAGGGCGATGTGGGACCAGGGACGGCTGGGGACCGGGAGAGGACGCAGGAGGCCAGCCGGGGGCTGGTGGGACGCCTTGCTGCGGGAGCAGACGGGACAGGCGACCACAAACTCCCGGACGTCGGACCTCATGGAGGGCCACCAGAACCGTCGGCTCAGGAAGGAGAGGGTGCGGTGAACCCCGGGATGGCACGCAAACCGGCTGGCATGGCCCCACTGGAGCACCCGGGACCGGACCGAGTCCGGCACGAAGAGCCGGCGAGGAGGAACGTTGGCCGGACTGGGTTGGGCGCGTTGGGCCTGCCTCACCACCGCCTCAATGTTCATAGTGATCACCCCTACGACACGCGAGGTCGGCAGGATGGTCTCAGGCTCCGCGGGGGGCGCCTCGGGCGCGTGGAGGCGGGACAGCGCGTCGGCCTTGGCGTTGCGGGAGCCGGGCCGGAAGGTGAGGGTAAAGTCGAACCTTCCCAGGAACTGCGACCACCGCGCCTGGCGGGAGTTGAGGCGCTTGGCCGCCCGGATGAAGGTCAGGTTCTTGTGGTCCGACCAGACGAGGGTGGTGTGTTCCGCGCCCTCAAGCCAATGGCGCCACTCCTCCAAGGCCCCCACCACCGCCAACAACTCCCTGTTCCCGATGTCGTAATTCACCTCAGCCGGGGTGAACCGGCGGGAGAGGAAGGCACAGGGGTGCAACTTCTGGTCCTCCACTGACCGCTGGGACAGAACAGCACCGATGCCGGTGTCCGACGCGTCAACCTCGACCACGAACTGCCTGGAGGGGTCAGGATGGAGAAGGACCGGAGCGGTGGTGAAGCGCTCCTTGAGCGCAGAGAAGGCGGCGCTGGCAGCCGGTGTCCAGATGAACGGACGCAGGGATGAGGTGAGGTGGGTGAGGGGAGCTGCTACCCGGCTGTAGTCCCGTATGAAACGGCGGTAAAAGTTCGCGAAGCCAAGGAAGCTCTGGAGTTGCCTCCGGGTAGAGGGTTGAGGCCATTCAACCACGGTCTTGATTTTGCGGGGGTCGGGTCGCGTCAGGTCTCCCTCCACAATGAGCCCCAGGAACTCCACTGACGCGGAGTGAAAGGTGCACTTCTCCGCCTTGATGTATAGGCGGTTCTCCCGGAGACGCTGGATTACCATGCGGACGTGTTGGACGTGCTCCTCCGCGCTCCTGGAGAACACCAGGATGTCGTCCAGGTAGAGAACCACAAATACGTCCAGCATGTCCCTGAGCACGTCGTTCATCAGGGCCTGGAAGACGGCGGGGGCGTTGGTGAGGCCGAAGGGCATGACGAGGTATTCGTAGTGGCCACGGGAGGTCTTGAAGGCGGTCTTCCATTCGTCCCCCTCACGGATACGCACCAGGTGATAAGCGTTTCTGAGGTCCAACTTGGTGAAGATGGTGGCACCGGTGAGGGGTTCAAAATTGGAGCTCATGAGGGGGAGTGGGTATTTATTCTTCACCGTGATGTTGTTGAGCAGCCTGTAGTCGATGCACGGCCTCAGGTCTCCTCCCTTCTTCTTTACAAAGAAGAACCCCGCTGCCACCTGGGAACGAGATGGTCGGATGAGGCCCTCGGCCAAGCACTCGGAGATGTAGGTGTCCATGGCAGCTTTCTCCGGGAGGGAGAGGTTGTAGAGACGACTGGCCGGGAGTGGGGCGCCAGGGTGGAGCTCGATGGCGCAGTCGTAGGGTCGATGAGGGGGAAGTGTGCGGGCGCGCTCCTTACTGAAGGCCTCCCCGAGGTCATGGTACATCAAAGGGACCGTGGAGAGGTCAGGAGGAGCGGGACGGGGCCGGTCAACCCGAGTGGAGGTCTGAGCAGCTCGGAGGCAGCGGGCGTGGCAGGTGGTGCTCCAGCCGAGGATGCGCCCCGAGCTCCAGCAGACATGAGGGGTATGGAGTTCCAGCCAGGGCCTCCCTAAGATGAACGGAGCGTCGGGAGAGTGGATGACGAAGGGGCGGACGTTCTCCACGTGGTTACCCGAGACTGTGAGAGTGAGGGGCAGGGTCCGGTGCGTGATGGGACCCATGGGATGGCCATCCAGGGCGAAAGCCGAGAGGGGCCTCTCCAGAGGGGAGATAGGGAGCGCCGCTTTGTGGGCGAACTGGACGTCCACGAAGCTCTCGTCAGCACCGGAGTCGATGAGAGCAGGGACGGAGAGCGTGTGCCCCTGCCAGGCGAGGGTAACAGTGAACCTGGCGGCACGGGTCCGGGATTGGGGATGGATGAGCCGGCTTACTCGGTACCCCCTGGCGAGCGAGCCTACTCTTTTTTCCGCCCTGGGAGGTGCAGAGGAACAGGAGTCGACGGCGTGCGCTGGGCTAGCGCAGTATATGCATAGTCCGTTCTGTGCCCGGTGCTCACGCTCTGCAGGGGTCAGTCGGGTCCAACCCAGTTGCATGGGTTCCTCTCCAGCGGGGTTTGGGGGGGCGAGGGAGGCCGGGGCAGGCCGAGAGAGACCGGCAGAGGGAGGCGGAAACGGTCTGGGTGCGCTGTGGTGTTGGTGCGCCCGCTCGCGCCTGCGTTCCCGGTGGCGCTCGTCTATGGCTATGGAGAGGGAGACGAGTTGGTTCAGGGTCGCTGGTCTGTCTCCTCCAGCCAGGCTGTCCTTCATGGCGTCCCCCAGACCCCGTCGGAAGGCGCTGTATAGGGCAGACTCGTTCCAGGAGCAACGGGCAGCGAGGATGCGGAACTCCGTGGCGTAGTCCGCTACTGAGCTGGAACCCTGGGTGAGGGCAGAGAGAGCAGCGTCCGCGTCCTGTCCGTGGACGTCGTGGTCGAACACAGTCCTGAATTCTGCCACGAAGGCAGTGTAGTCCTGCATGTAGGCAGCTGCGCCCTCGCGACCCGCCATGACCCAACGGCGAGCCCGTCCCGTGGTCAGGTTGGCAATGTAGGCTATCCGAGCCGACGCAGTGGAGTACATGCTTGGCTGGAGGTCAAACACGTACTCACACTGCATGAGGAACTCCCGGTTTGGTGGAGCGGTGGGGTTCAGGAACGGAGCCAGGCGGGCACTGACCGCGGTGACCTGGTCGGACAGGGTGCAGACCAGAGTAGCGAGGCCCCTCAGTCGCTCGTCCTGGGCGTGCTGTTGGGCGGATACCTGCTGCCGTTGCTCAGCTTGGGTCCGCGGGAGGGCTTGGAGTAGTCCGGGAGGTGCAGGTCTCTCCTCCATGTTGGCTGGGTCCAAACAGGCCAGATCTTACTGTGAGGGTTTGGTTTTGGGACCCAGGCGCAACAGGAAAGGAGGAGGCAAGGAACGGTAAAGCCCGGAGGGGCGATTTAATAAGATCAAAAAAGGGGATGTGGTAGTCGTACAGCCGATGGTCAGGCAGGAGCGTGGTAGTCGTACAGGCGATGGTCAGGCAGGAGCGGGGTTGTCGTACAGGCGATGGTCAGGCAGGAGCGGGGTTGTCGTACAGGCGATGGTCAGGCAGGAGCGGGGTTGTCGTACAGGCGATGTTCAGGCAGGAGCGGGGTTGTCGTACAGGCGTGGGTCAGGCAGGAACTGGAGAGACGAGGAGGGGAGGCAGGGTGAGTGAGAGTAATCACGGGGAACGGGAAAAAACACTACAAAATACGGGTAAGGAGATTGTAGGTTAGGCTATACTTTACCACAAGAGTATTATGGTAAGATCTGGCGATGAGTGGAGTGTAGACCAGGTTCTTGTAGAGGTTGAAGGTGATTGCAGAACGAGGGACAGGTGTGGTGATGATAATTGGGAACCGGTGAGTAGAGCCGCGCCAGCGTCATCGTCGGAGACGAGCGCGCCGTTCTTGTCTTTGCGCACGGGCCGATGTGCTGGGCATGTCGGGATCCGATTCTTCGTCACCGGAGAGGGAGGAGACTGCCGAGTCCGCGGAGCTGGCCGGAGACGGGGAACGCCCGGCAGTGGGGGGAAACTCCGGAGAGCCAGAGCGTTGTATGCCCGGGCTGATGCGACGTGCGGTAGAGCGCGTAGGACGCCCCGAGCGCGCAGCGGGCCCAGAGGGGAGAGAGGGAGACGGTTGTGGAGGCGAGGGCATGCGAGCCGTAACACTGGTGGCTATAGACTATTGGGTTCTTTATAGAACCCTGATAGAGTTAGCCTGGGGTAAAGACCTGGTGGTTATAGACTGCTGGGTTCTTTATAGAACCCTGATAGAGTTAGCCTGGGGTAAAGACCTGGTGGTTATAGACTGCTGGGTTCTTTATAGAACCCTGATAGAGTTAGCCTGGGGTAAAGACCTGGTGGTTATAGACTGCTGGGTTCTTTATAGAACCCTGATAGAGTTAGCCTGGGGTAAAGACCTGGTGGTTATAGACTGCTGTGTTCTTTATAGAACCCTGATAGAGTTAGCCTGGGGTAAAGACCTGGTGGTTATAGACTGCTGTATTCTTATGAATCAAAGAGAGTGTGGACTGTTGTTTTAGAGGGTGGGTGGGTGGTGGAACAAATGAGTGACAGTGTGAATTGTTTCATTGTCTCCGTCTCTCTCATACTCTCTCTCTCACTCTCTCTCTCTCTCTCTCTCACACACACACACACACACACACACACACAGTACTCTTTTTTGCTTCTTCCTCTCTCATCTCTGTCTCCTCTGGAGATGATTGCACTGGTGATTAGCTTGTGAGAGGGTTTCCAAGTGGACTGGAGGAGCACTAGACAGGGAGAGGAAAGAGAGAGAGAGAAGAGAGATCAAATAAGAGAGGGGAGACAGAGAGGAGGGTGTGCAGGGCAGTGAGGCCAACGATAATGAAGAAACGTTGAGGTTGGTGTGCCTGACGGTGTTAATGAAGAGACGTTGAGGGTGTA
The DNA here is from genome assembly GCF_949987555.1 of Borostomias antarcticus. NCBI lineage: Eukaryota > Metazoa > Chordata > Actinopteri > Stomiiformes > Stomiidae > Borostomias > Borostomias antarcticus. The sequence goes on from NC_140243.1 coordinate 28,829,119, forward strand.
GTACTCTGAGTCTCACCCAGAGCACTGGCCGCAGGAGTGGACCAGAGACGGCCCTCAGAAACACAGGAGTGGACCAGAGACGGCCCTCAGAAACACAGGAGTGGACCAGACACGGCCCTCAGAAACACAGGAGTGGACCAGAGACGGCCCTCAGAAACACAGGAGTGGACCAGAGACGGCCCTCAGAAACACAGGAGTGGACCAGAGACGGCCCTCAGAAACACAGGAGTGGACCAGAGACGGCCCTCAGAAACACAGGAGTGGACCAGAGACGGCCCTCAGAAACACAGCAGTCATCCTGCCTTTATCCTCCCTCCCTCTCCTGGACACCTTCCCCCAGAGCGCCCTCTCCTGGACACCTTCCTCCAGAGCGCCCTCTCCTGGACACCTTCCTCCAGAGCGCCCTCTCCTGGACACCTTCCTCCAGAGCGCCCTCTCCTGGACACCTTCCCCCAGAGCGCCCTCTCCTGGACACCTTCCTCCAGAGCGCCCTCTCCTGGACACCTTCCTCCAGAGCGCCCTCTCCTGGACACCTTCCCCCAGAGCGCCCTCTCCTGGACACCTTCCTCCAGAGCGCCCTCTCCTGGACACCTTCCTCCAGAGCGCCCTCTCCTGGACACCTTCCTCCAGAGCGCCCTCTCCTGGGCACCTTCCTCCAGAGCGACTACCGGCCAGCGTCTGCAGCCATCTGAGCGGCCAGCAACACAGCCCCTAACAAGCTCAACACAGCCCCTAACAAGCTCAACAGCCCCTAACAAGCTCAACACAGCCCCTAACAAGCTCAACAGCCCCTAACAAGCTCAACAGCCCCTAACAAGCTCAACACAGCCCCTAACAAGCTCAACAGCCCCTAACAAGCTCAACACAGCCCCTAACAAGCTCAACACAGCCCCTAACAAGCTCAACACAGCCCTTAACAAGCTCAACACAGCCCCTAACAAGCTCAACACAGCCCCTAACAAGCTCAACACAGCCCCTAACAAGCTCAACACAGCCCTTAACAAGCTCAACACAGCCCCTAACAAGCTCAACACAGCCCTAAACAAGCTCAACAGCCCCTAACAAGCTCAACAGCCCCTAACAAGCTCAACACAGCCCCTAACAAGCTCAACACAGCCCCTAACAAGCTCAACACAGCCCCTAACAAGCTCAACACAGCCACTAACAAGCTCAACACAGCCCCTAACAAGCTCAACACAGCCCCTAACAAGCTCAACACAGCCCCTAACAAGCTCAACACAACCCCTAACAAGCTCAACACAGCCCTTAACAAGCTCAACACAGCCCTTAACAAGCTCAACACAGCCCTTAACAAGCTCAACACAGCCTCTAACAAGCTCAACACAGCCCCTAACAAGCTCAACACAGCCCCTAACAAGCTCAACACAGCCCCTAACAAGCTCAACAGCCCCTAGCAAGCTCAACACAGCCCCTAACAAGCTCAACACAGCCACTAACAAGCTCAACACAGCCCCTAACAAGCTCAACACAGCCCCTAACAAGCTCAACACAGCCCCTTACAAGCTCAACACAGCCCCTAACAAGCTCAACACAGCCCTTAACAAGCTCAACACAGCCCCTAACAAGCTCAACACAGCCCCTAACAAGCTCAACACAGCCCCTAACAAGCTCAACACAGCCCCTAACAAGCTCAACACAGCCCCTAACAAGCTCAACACAGCCCCTAACAAGCTCAACACAGCCCTTAACAAGCTCAACACAGCCCCTAACAAGCTCAACACAGCCCCTAACAAGCTCAACAGCCCCTAACAAGCTCAACAGCCCCTAACAAGCTCAACACAGCCCCTAACAAGCTCAACACAGCCCTTAACAAGCTCAACACAGCCCTTAACAAGCTCAACACAGCCCCTAACAAGCTCAACACAGCCCCTAACAAGCTCAACACAGCCCCTAACAAGCTCAACACAGCCCCTAACAAGCTCAACACAGCCCCTAACAAGCTCAACACAGCCCCTAACAAGCTCAACACAGCCCCTAACAAGCTCAACACAGCCCCTAACAAGCTCAACACAGCCCCTAACAAGCTCAACACAGCAACACAGCCCCTAACAAGCTCAACACAGCCCCTAACAAGCTCAACACAGCCCCTAACAAGCTCTACACAGCCCCTAACAAGCTCAACACAGCCCCTAACAAGCTCAACACAGCCCTTAACAAGCTCAACACAGCCCCTAACAAGCTCAACACAGCCCCTAACAAGCTCAACACAGCCCTTAACAAGCTCAACAGAGCCCCTAACAAGCTCAACACAGCCCCTAACAAGCTCAACACAGCCCTTAACAAGCTCAACACAGCCCCTAACAAGCTCAACACAGCCCCTAACAAGCTCAACACAGCCCCTAACAAGCTCAACACAGCCCCTAACAAGCTCAACACAGCCCCTAACAAGCTCAACACAGCCCCTAACAAGCTCAACACAGCAACACAGCCCCTAACAAGCTCAACACAGCCCCTAACAAGCTCAACACAGCCCCTAACAAGCTCAACACAGCCCCTAACAAGCTCAACACAGCCCCTAACAAGCTCAACACAGCCCTTAACAAGCTCAACACAGCCCCTAAGAAACTCAACACAGCCCCTAACAAGCTCAACACAGCCCCTAACAAGCTCAACACATCCCTTAACAAGCTCAACACAGCCCTTAACAAGCTCAACACAGCCCCTAACAAGCTCAACACAGCCCCTAACAAGCTCAACACAGCCCCTAACAAGCTCAACACAGCCCCTAACAAGCTCAACACAGCAACACAGCCCCTAACAAGCTCAACACAGCCCCTAACAAGCTCAACACAGCCCCTAACAAGCTCAACACAGCCCCTAACAAGCTCAACACAGCCCCTAACAAGCTCAACACAGCCCCTAACAAGCTCAACACAGCCCTTAACAAGCTCAACACAGCCCCTAACAAGCTCAACACAGCCCTTAACAAGCTCAACACAGCCCCTAAGAAACTCAACACAGCCCCTAACAAGCTCAACACAGCCCCTAACAAGCTCAACACAGCCCCTAACAAGCTCAACACAGCCCCTAACAAGCTCAACACAGCCCCTAACAAGCTCAACACAGCCCCTAACAAGCTCAACACAGCCCCTAACAAGCTCAACACAGCCCCTAACAAGCTCAACACAGCCCCTAACAAGCTCAACACAGCCCCTAACAAGCTCAACACAGCCCCTAACAAGCTCAACACAGCCCTAAACAAGCTCAACAGCCCCTAACAAGCTCAACACAGCCCTTAACAAGCTCAACACAGCCCTTAACAAGCTCAACACAGCCCCTAACAAGCTCAACACAGCCCCTAACAAGCTCAACACAGCCCCTAACAAGCTCAACACAGCCCCTAACAAGCTCAACACAGCCCCTAACAAGCTCAACACAGCCCCTAACAAGCTCAACACAGCCCTTAACAAGCTCAACACAGCCCCTAACAAGCTCAACACAGCCCCTAACAAGCTCAACACAGCCCTTAACAAGCTCAACACAGCCCCTAACAAGCTCAACACAGCCCTTAACAAGCTCAACACAGCCCTTAACAAGCTCAACACAGCCCCTAACAAGCTCAACACAGCCCCTAACAAGCTCAACACAGCCCTTAACAAGCTCAACACAGCCCTTAACAAGCTCAACACAGCCCTTAACAAGCTCAACACAGCCCCTAACAAGCTCAACACAGCCCCTAACAAGCTCAACACAGCCCCTAACAAGCTCAACACTTCTCATCTCATCCAGTCTGCCGCTAAAAACAAGGCTGTGTCCACTCGGGGGTTTATTGAAACCTGATTGTTAGGCAGCGGCCACATGGAAGTGAGAACAAGCTGGGGTCAGAGCGCTGGAGAACCCTGGCTCTGTTCCCCGGAGAACCCTGGCTTTGTTCCGCCCTCGCAAACAGCATGGGGCCCCCGTTGATGCATGGAGGGGATGTCTGGCATCGAAGGAATCCCAGCTTTCCCTATGAAATCACTCAAGAGGAGGTGTGTATGTGTGAGAGAGAGAGAGAGAGAGAGAGAGAGAGTGAGAGGGTGTGAAAGTGTGTGTGTGTGTGAGAGAGAGAGAGAGAGAGAGGGTGTGAAAGTGTGTGTGTGTGTGTGTGTGAGAGAGAGAGACAGAGAGAGAGCGTATGGGCTCCCACGGGGAGAGATGTCCCTTAGACTGAGGTGTGTGATGACCATTTCACACCTTCCATCCATCATGCAGACATGCTCTTTCTCCTTGCCTGCTCATATACGCACAAACACTTTCACACACCCTCTGTCTCTCTCTCTCTCTCTCTCTCTCTCACACACACACACACACACACCCCAGTGGAGACCTGAGGTGATACATGTGCAGGGAGCAGCCAGCCAGAGAGCTAGCAGGGTAAAGCTGTCATCTCCACTGAGGCTCGGAGGCCAGTGTGTTCAACACAACGCACCGTTAATCTGCTCTGATTACTAATTGCTCAGGCTGATTGGGCTCCATGTACAAAAACAACAGAACAACACAGCCGAACAAACCAATCAAGCTCCACCTGCGTGCTCCAGAGTGAACGTGAGGACAGAAACGCGTTTTGGTTTTGAGGACAGTTTGAAAGTAAAAACTAGGAAAGCTCAGTCCACGGGCATTCAGAGAGGCTTCAGGAAAAACCCTGGGAAATGTTATGTAACGATTCTCCTGTGTTTTCTGCACCAATCAGACGAGGTTCCTGCTCCGCAGACGGCTTCCTCAGGGACCAAGATGGCGCCACAGCTGCCGCTGTCACAGGGCTGTCAGCCTGAGACGAAAGGGAATAGCTGCACACTCACACATACACACACATACACACACGCACACATAGTTGCTGGTCCTTCCAGAGGGTGGCTTATTACCAGACTCTGATTGTTTTTCACTGCCGTTGTTTACGCGAAAACAACGGCAGTGAAAAACAATCGGAGTCTGGTAATGATGAGTTTGTAACCCCGATAGTGTATTCAGCCTGTTATTCAAAATTGTCTAAGGGGTGTAGCCTATCGCACAAAACGTGCTGCCGTGGCAAAATAGCGTTTTCTTCATGATCCTCCTCAAAATATCTCTCTCGACGAAGCGCCATGGCTACCGTTAAAATTATGCCAAAGGAATACTTACACCTACTAAGGGCTAGGTGTAACATTTAAGTTATAACTTAGGCCTACGTTGGACTTATTTCAGCTGGTGCAACCTAAAAATCTAAGTAGGACGTAAACTCCACCCTAAGTTAGAACGTAAGTTCAAACTAGGCCAAGTTTGAACTTACGATCAGCTGGTGCAACCCAGTCCAGAACCTCTCCTATCCTAACAGCTCTTTTTCCAAGGGAACTATTTTCTGCACCAGGCACTTAAAGACGCAGTGTGCTGCAGGAAGGTATGAACGCACGGGAGGGAATGAGAACCCGCAAACCCAACCAATCAGTGGCGGTTCTAGAAAGTTTTACCTGGGGTGGCAAAAGGGTGGCCAGAGGTTCCAGCAGGGGGGCAGAGGTTATCTCCTCCCCAAACACATTTCAACTTCAGAGATTTCAATTTCTGCATTGTCTGGTGATATTTACGATGTGAATCACATAATAAGAATGTAAAATCACCTTATCGAGCACTTAACCCAGTCCTTGCATACAATAAAAACTTACAACAATTACAGTTTTACAGTTTTTAATAGAACACAGAACACAGTGGGTTGCAGCAACGTTGCACATAAGTTGTACTTAGGTAAGTTGCAACGTTACCATCAGGCGATGTTGTGAAAACGGTCATCTATGGTCAAAAATAATTTTACCCTCCCAAGTCTAATTAGACTTTACTGCAACGTTGCAGAAACATTGGCAACATGGGTGCCTGTAACGTCATTTATTAACTTGAAAAACATTAGGAAAAAGGATGGCTGAAATGTATTGATTATGGTACTTTATGCAAACAGATCATTACAAAGGTGCCAGGCTCATGGCAAAGGTCTTCGAGCAGCAGTCGTCAATGGACAAGTGCCAAGACGTTAGAAAGAGACGGCGCAACGCGCGCTATCACTCCAGTGACGAAGGTAATATACTAAAGTGCATTCAACAGTCCCAAAAGAGTAGTACTTTTGAAATCGAGTAATCTGAGCTAATTTACTGATATTCCACTAGATATTCCAAGCCCCGGGCAGCCATTGGTCCCCACAATGCAGGCCAAAGACAGTATGCCAGGTGCCAGAGTTGAAAGGCCTCTGCCGGCTGTCCAGTACAATCCACATGTGCTGTACAATCCAGGTATGCATGTTTGTGTTGAAATGTCAGAATGAAATGTCTATGCCTACTGCACACTGATAGTTGGACTATTTTTTTTTATTTTGAATACCATTTTACTCATCTTGCAGATTTTCCAAGCTTGTCCCATGTGAGCGAGCGGGGCCCAGGCCCCATGTATAGCACCCCAGCCAGACCAGGTAAGAGTGGCATGTACTGCTGTGGTGTTGTGGTGTCTACCTGTTTCATGTCTTAATTTAGTTTCCCTCCAAATGCCAGAAGCCAAAGCCAACACCATAAAGTTTCCTGCTAATCTCTTTACTGCTAATCCCTTTAGGTTTTCAGTTAGCTCTGTGATTGGCTTTTTTAGATTGAATACCATTTTACTCATCTTGCAGATTTTCCAAGCCCATCCACTGTGAGCGAAAACCATACGAGCCCAGGCCTCATGTATAGCACCCCAGCCAGACCAGGTAAGAGTGGCATGTACTGCTGTGGTGTTGTGATGTCTACCTGTTAATGTCTTAATTTATTTTCCTTCAAATGCCAGAAGCCAAAGCATGCTGCCAACACCATACAGTTTCCTGCTAATCCCTTTTGGTTTTCAGTTATCTCTGTGATGCCATCACCCAAGAGAACGGCTCCAGCAGCATTGACTCCGTGTACCCCTCTACCCAATCAATGCTGCTCTGCAGATGCTGGTATGTGCAATTTCCGGAACTACTTCATGTTGCATGCAGGGATATATTTTCGGTTTAATTTAGTTTTATGTCAATGTACTTATAGCCACATCTGTGTTTATCTAGATTTCCAGAGGTCGATACATCAGCAGTTCTCGGACTTGCGGGAGCAACTTCCCATCCGTGAACTCGTACAGATCGATGTACTCCCAGTTGCGCTCTCTGATGTCACACAGCCCTCTAAGCAAGATGGCAGCCCCCATGGGTATGGCGACAAAGATAACTTTAGGGCAACGTAAAGTAAATTTGTACGTTGTAATCAAAATAATACAAACGATTATGCACTACAACCTGCTATGTGTATGTAATGATGCCCAATTATGTTGACAAGAGATAGCTAGTGCTAGCTAGCTAACATTAAGGTAAACCTGAACGTGACCATGCAAACGGCGAAAAGTCGATGATGTCAATAAATAAAATGTAACGTACGATTTCTTAGCATAGCGAAATTAGGCATACAATGTTTAGCTTGCCAGCTCTGACAATGTGCCAAATCTCAAGCTTTTACCATATCGGCTTGTTTACATTTATCCAGAATGCCACGCTTTCAGACAGTTTGTCTGGAACGCTATGAAGTCGTGAGTCGTGACTTGAAGTCGTAACTTGACTAACTCAAAATCCTATCTGGAACGCGGCATTACTTACATGCTTGCATGTATGCGTGTGCCGCTAAAAGTTCAATGCGAAGCTAGCGCCGTCACATGGTCAGTTTGGTAAGTTAAACTGGTAGAGTAGTTTATCTTGTTATGCTATCAATCAATCAATCAAAGCTTTATTTGTATAGCGCATTTCATTTCATGTTAGCTACGATCATTTACAGCTGATGCTAATATTCTGCTTTGTTGGTAACCTTGTTAATCTAGGTTATTATTCCTACTATTGCTCAAATGCACTGACTTTTTCATGTTGACACGTGTTTACTAAATAATAAATCATCAGGAATTCCTACTATCACGAAATCAGTCTTTTTATTTTATCTTTATGACAATTAAATCTGCACAAACACTATACAAGTTTGTTCTATCTTGTACTCATACTAGTATAATCTTGTAAAATAAAGAATGAGACTAGCACCGTATAACTTCTCTTTATATATTTTTATCTCTTTATATTTAGAATGGCTCCGTTTGCTTGTGGATAGTAGAGACTTTTCTGTGTTTGATGTCTCTCGCTGCAAGGTACTCTGCTGGCTGGAGGTGAACTGAACTCCATTGTCACTCACCAGTTCTGTAGGCAAACACTGTTGACAGGAAGGTAGTGATCGCCGTGGTTGTGATGGCTGAAGTGAAAGCGACCTCTGGCCACTTCGTGTAGTAGTCAGTCAGTGTCACTGCGAAGCGACAGTCCCAGTTTGCTGACTCGAACGGTCCCACAATGTCTATCCCCACTTTCTGCCATGGGGCATCTGGAAGTGGGACGGGCTGGAGAGGGGCGGCATGCGTCTTGGCACTTTTGTCATTCATCCGGCACATGGATCAGCAGGATCCACATGTATGGATAGTCTCCTGCACACACATGTCCATGCTGGGCCACCAGTATAAGTCCCGCAGCCTCTGTTTGGTGCGGACAACCCCCTGGTGTGTCTCGTGCGCCAAGTCCACCAGCTGCTTCCTTAAAGCAACTGGCACGAGTCGTCGGTGAGGGCCCCTGTAAATGCACATCTTGAATTGACAGTTCATTTCTCAGTCCCTCCAGAAAAACGCGGGCAAAAAATAGGCTATAGGCCTACATCCATGATCCTAGCCGTCACAACGTGGCTAGCTAAGTGTAGGCTATTCTTGACCCAAGTTAACATTAGCAAGGCGGTGTACCTGCGCACATGCACAAACAGAGCAGTGCTTCTACAAAGAAATCTATCATATTTATTTTCTCATGTAAACACTGGGCGTTTGGTGTTGCCAAGCAATTAGGCTCTTTGCACAAGCTCCACTACTTCCTGAAATTCTACAGGCATCCTTATTTCCTGTCCTATACCATTGGATGGAAGTGATTAATCCGGTGTGCGGCACACCTGATTAATCACTTCCATCCAATAGTACAGGACAGGAAATAAATATGCCTGTAGAATTTCAGGAAGTAGTAGAGCTTGTGCAAAGAGCCCATTGTCAGACAGTACTTCAGGAACAGTTTTCCATTGCAACTATAGCGGAGGCCGTTTTTCACATAATTGACCATGTGTTTGCTTTCTTCACTGACAGAGAGAGAGAGAGAGGGAGAAAGAGAGAGGGAGAAGCTGAAAAGATTTCGTCAAACAAAGCTCAGCTTTGGAAAGCAAACTGTTGAGGACAAGATAAAAAAGAAAGAGGTGATGATGGTGGTACACTGCCTACTCTTTACTTAACATGATGGGAAAAACACATTGACGGGATAAATTGTATGTCTGTATATAGATAAACAAATAGACAGGTAGGTAGGTGTGTATAAATATACACAGTATGCATGATTATGTTCTGTTAAAAATATATAATTTGTTGACAGGAAGAGAGTGGAAGAGAGGGGACAGGAGGAGAGGACATAGAGATGAGAGGTGAGATACCTGATGTTAGCCAGAGAGACACTACATTAATCAGATCCTGGCAAGTTTAAAAAAAAAAAATAATGTGGATGGATGGGTGGGTGTGTGGGTGTGTTTATAGCGTATGTTTATGTTTTGTTAATTTGTGGACAGGAGATGAAAATGGACACCACAGTGGAGGAGAGGTGACAGGAGGAGACCAACATGGACATCAGAGTGGAGGAGGCCAGGCTAGGAGAGGTGACAGGAGGAGCTAGTCTCATGTTTCTAATAGATGGTGTGTTCTCATCAACATTCACTTAAGTTGTGTCCTCTCTAGATGACCTCCACTGCTCTCAGTTAAAGATGATATTAATCCAATATGATGTGTGTTGTTCTTTATAGATCTAGCCTCTTCATTTTGCTCTCAAAGTGCACCAGATTGAAGCACCACAACTAAATGACCTCGGTATTACAAAAATCCTGCGTACGGCCCTGGTCCTGAATGTTTCAGAGGGCAGATGATAACCTCCTTCTAATCAAGGAGCAGGTGTTAATAACTCTGTCTGCATCACTACACTGGTGACATTTTGGTTGTACTGTCTGATCACAACACTAAGAGTTCTAATCTATTTTTTAACCTATCTATCTACATGTCTGTCTGTCTATCTATCTATCTTTCATTGTCTGCCCCCGTTTTATTATTGTATCTGAGGCTTCACGTTTGGTGATGGGACCTCAGTGGGTGAGAACAGACATGCTGAATAGACATAAAGATCTAGGCATGGGCAGCATCTTTCCATCCATTTAAAAATAAATTATGTATTATTTTATGCCAACCTGCATTCAGTCTAGCCCTAACCCTAACCTCTTAGAGTGCAGGAAGTGTCATCCAGCTGTGTCGTGTGTGTGTGTGTCTCCATTCTCAGCGTCAGTACATCCAGTTTGATAGTTCACCTGGGCCAGTAGACTAAGCAGAGCCTCGACCCAAACAAGGTGTCCTAAATGGTCTCCGAGGTCCGCCTTGTACAACTGAACCGTCAGCCCAGTGTTTCAGTGTGGTCTACAAGCTGTGGCTTTTCAATAAAACCTGGAGAAAATGATCTGTATCTTGTCTTTACACTTACAGCACACATGCTGCACAAATGATGACCTTAATTGTATGACACTTGTTTTGTCAAATGCACAAGGGTATCTCTGACTTGTCTAGACTGTGGATGTGGTGACTAGTCCAGGCCAGTCAGCATGGTATAAGCTGCATATGAACAAATCAATACAAGTAGAGCACATCTACTGACAGGCTGGCTGAATGACTGGAAGACTGACCTGGGACCTCCACTGAGGGCATCCCAGTCCTGGCTATGGATCAGTAGTGATGCTCCCCTGCCCCTGGGCTAGTGTAGACCATTGCTAGCCTCTACCCACAAGCCTCCATTACATTGATCATAGGCCTACTAAGAGAATACCAAGGGGAGTCTTGGTGAGGCTTTTATCAGGGAGGTTGATGGATTAAGTCTTTCAAGCTACATGATTTGCATTAAAAGATATAATCTCTCTCACACACAGTCAAGTAATCCAGTCAATCTAACTTCATAAATTGCCTTAGGCCTACGTAACTAGCAAGCTAACTAGCAAACGAAGTCAATGTAAATAGCTAGCTAACTAGCTAGCATCATTTCCACCACGTCCCTTCTCCTAAGAGAAAGGCAGTTCGCCAAATAATCGGGTGTAGTTGTGTCAGTACCACCCCCAGGCTCTGTTCCGTCCGGGTGTAGTTGTGTCAGTAGCGCCCCCAGACTCTGTTCCGTCCGGGTGTAGTTGTGTCAGTAGCGCCCCCAGACTCTGTTCCGTCCGGGTGTAGTTGTGTCAGTACCGCCCCCAGGCTCTGTTCCGTCCGGGTGTAGTTGTGTCAGTACCGCCCCCAGGCCTGAATATGATGCATCTGTGGACACAAAGGTGTGGAGGCTGGGGTCAAAGACAGACAGCGCTGGGCTGTTCACCATGCAGTCCTCAACTGCCTCCAAGCTCTCCTGAGCTGCTGAAGTCCACTGAAATGTGTCCTCACGCAGACAAGCTCGCATGGGCTCCACGAGCGACGCGTAGTTGTATACCACGCTGTGAGCCCGAGGAAGGAGCGCAGTGTTGTAGCATCACTCGACGCCGGAGCCTCTGTAATGGCTCTGACGTGCTCTGTGATTGGCTGCAGGCCCTGGGCAGAGATCGTGTGCCCAAGGAACCGCAGGCTGGCCTGGTTGAAATGGCATTTTTCCTTGTTTAGCTGGAGGCCGGCTCCCTTGATCATGGCGAGCACCTCCTGCAGGTTGCGGTCGTCGTCCTTCTTGACCTTGCCGTACACTATGACATCGTCTAAGTGACCCCCTTGAGGCCTTTCAGTACGAGCGACATCATCTTGAAGAACGCACTTGGTGCTGAGCACAGTCCGTATGGGACCCGTTTGAACCTGAAAAGTCCGTTGTGCGTTATGAATGCAGTCAAGTCTCGGCTTTCCTCTGCCAAGAGCACCTGATGATAAGCGTTCGCGAGATCAATGGTCAAAAATACCGTAGCACGCTCATCTGGGAGAACAGGTCATCCATATGTGGAAGTGGATAACTGTCCATCACTATGGCCTTGTTAGGCTCACGCAAGTCCATGCAGAGTCTCACCGCACCGTTCTTCCGTCGCCTGACCAGGATGAGTGAAACCCATGGAGATGCATCAATCCTCTCCATCACGTCCATCTCCAACAGTCTCTCCAGCTCCGTGGAGACAGCTTGTCTCTCGGAGAGAGGAAGCCGCAGCTTCTGTTGCACGGGCTGTACTGCCTCGTTGCCTTCCTTCACTTTCACGCGGTGGACAAAGCCCTTAGCTAAGCCCAGTTTCTCACTGGTCACTGGTCCAGTCTTGACCTCAGTGACTGGAGCCGCAGGTGAGAGCACAGTATTGTCTACAATAGAAAGTCTCAGTGCCCTGAATAAGTCCATCCCCAAGACAGCTGTACCTGTCTTTTTCCCAACGTATAATGCAGCTGGCACTGTAGTATTTGCATGCCGCACTGTAGCTGATAGGCAGCCTAGTACTGGGATATCTGACTTTGTGTATGACACTAACTTAACCTGTGGTTCAGTCAAGGGCACGTCGCTGAAGTGCTCTCTGTTACAGGGCTGAAAATTAACACCTGCCACCGGCCAAATGCACCTATAATTTTCCAATTGGCGACTAGATTTTTTAAATCTACAGTCCCCTTGGCAGGTAACTTATCGTGAGCCAAAAAGTTAATTTTCACCCCTGACTGTAGGTATTTGTATGGTTTGATAAAGTTTGACCTTTCACCTCTATGCTACAGAACAGTAGGTGTTTGTGTGGATTGGCAAAGTTTGCACAACAGCAGCTCTCATTGCTGCCATATAACCCTTTTAGTACCTGGTTACCTGAAACAACGCGATCTGTCAATCTGTCACTTCTTTCATACTGTGTGGCACCCCTGAGGCTGCCTGAAGGAATATGCCCATCCCCTTAAAACTGCAATTCCCATGATGCAATCCTAGCCTTGGCAGCCATATTGGCAGCTGAGAGGCGTTAACGGAGTAGTAAAGGGAAAATGCATGTTTAGCCCTGTTTTAAGGTTACTTATGATCATATACAATGGTTCAGATCAAAACATTGACAAAACTAGCACTTTTGAGAAAGTCTGATAATTGCTCTACCACCGTTTTGGTCATACAATGGATGTGGAAGGGCATCTTGAAAAATCATTCAAAAACATGTGAAACCCTAGATTTCAAAGACAAGAAGCTCACCGAGGGTGTAATTGGTGTCCGTTGGTGTTCTGACATCAAATTCGCCGCAAAGTATGAATCCTGTAGGGTTTTATTGATCATTTTATGAAATCCATTGACTTGTATTGACGCGACTGTTGTTGATGTGTAGATCAATCCGCAGAGCTGATTCTACTTACGGTAGCTATTGTTTATGTTAGCTAGGCTAGCTAGTTTGCTCACTGCTCACGCTACTCTTTACTGTAGCTCACAGACAAGGAAGCCCTAGGCTACAGTTCAGAAAACGCTTATCAAAATGGTTGATCTAGAAGAGTATGAATTTGATCGCGAAGAATTAGATTTTGACAGCAGCGCTTATCGTTTCGAGCCTGAATATAGTGAGGAGGAACTACAGCAAATGGAAGAGATGGAGGCTATACCACGAACCACAGAGCCAGAGACGGTCGATGAAGCTGTCTCTATACCACGAACCACGGGTGTTTGGTGGTGTGCTTGCAAACATTGCCGACAGATGCCCACCGAAGAGGAAAGTTTGTGCTGTACCGAGTGGGACCTGTTGCTAACAGCTGACATGGCAAACCTTTCGGTCCATGAGTCTGACTCCTTGCCTGTTGAAAGTGAGTCCTGCTTTTACCACTAGTATTTATGTCCGAGCGAATAAATCTACAGTTTTGATAATTTCATGCTGTAAGACCACTTCTTACAATTCTTTTTTTCTAAAGTTAGTCTTAGGAAAGGGATTATTATTATTATGCTTCAACACACACACACACACACATGGGCGCACACACACACACACACACACACACACAGCTGGCAATAAGAACTTACCTCAAGTTCTTCCACTCGTTCGTCTTCTGTCGTTCCTCTATGTAAAGTCGGAACAGCATCACGTTTGAGAAAGAGCCTTTTGGGAGATTTCTTCGAGAATAGCCTAGGCTTATAACATTTGTCCTCAAAATGCAAAGCGCACACACGGTGATCTAAGACCCGAAGAATATCCACGGGTGTGTTTACGTCCAAGTAAAGAGATTCTAGCCACAACTTCAATCTTGCGGGATTGTTGTAGGGAAGTCCATGACAAGTTACAGATGAACGGATTTTACGGCACAATAGCGTGTCATTGTTGAGATCCCAAACAAATGCTTCGCACGAGCCTGTCTTGTTGTTGCGTCTAGCTTTTCAAATAAGGAAGCTGAGCGGAATCCACGGACGTCGCCTACCGTGAGATCAAGGCATTGCGCAATATCGGAATCAGTTAAAGCGGAAGTTTACACACGTATGTGCTACTACTAAATAGTTCGATGCTAAATATTTTAAAAAAGCCTTTCCAGATGAACTGGAATCTTACTTTATGCCGAATTATATGCCAGAACGCCAACTAACACCTAGGTGAGTTTCTTGTCTTTGAAATTGAGAGTTTAACATGTTTTTGAATGATTTTTCAAGATGCCCATCCACATCCATTGTATGACCAAAACGGTGGTTTAGCAATTATCAACTTTCTCGAAAATGCTATCTTTGTCAATGTTTTGATCTGAACCATTGTATATGATCACAAGTAATCCTAAAACAGGGCTAAACATGCATTTTCCCTTTACTACTCCTTTAACACAGGTGGCTTCTTCAAGAAGCTAGAGGACACTTGGAAAATAATGCTTTGTTCTTGTTGCTGGACACAAGGAAGTAATCAGAATTGAAAAGATCAGATTCCATGTAATTTATGCTGCTTGTCGCAACAAGAACATATCAACATAACATATTTAATGGATGAACAAAAGAAATACAGTAAACCCAAAGATGATGCTAGATTCTTTATTTGTTACATTAAACAAGTATAAGAGAGCAACATGGGTTTATATAACTAAGTATAATAGAATAAGATAATGATACAAAACAAATACAATATAATAAAAACAAAGCAATACAATAGAATAGAAAAATATGGCGTGTGCAAAGTGTACAGTGCATCAAAAGTGCAAATGTGCATTGTATACATGTTAGCGTGTTTGTGTATGCACAGTCTGAGTGTGTGTGTGTGTCACAGCCAGACAGGCAACAGGGCATTAGTGTCCATTATTCAAGAGCTTGGTTGCCTGGTGGAAAAAGCTGTCCCTGAACCTGCAGGTCCCTGAGGCTGTGACACCGTTTCCCAGACGGCAGCGGCTGAAACATGGCGTGTTAGAGATCTCTCTTTAGGACCTCCTCGGACGAGCCGTCCATCGGCGTTTCCAGAACTACCGATCCTCATTGTATCTGGCCGGCTCGCCGGTACTTTCCGCCCCTGCGTATTTCTTAAGTACCGGTACGTCCACACACGGTACGTCAGTGCGGGACGCCCTCGTGATCGATGCCGGTGTGTTGGACCCAGTTTGCTGGCTGGAAGCTCCTGGTGTCTCTGGCAGTGACCAGCCAGCCTCATTAATAATAATAATAATAATAATAATAGAGTATTTATGAAGCACTTGTCATTGTTCAGATGTGGTTCAGATGTGGTTCTGGATGAGCATGTCTCCACTCATCAGCATGTCCTCTCCAGTGCCCCTGGACTCCCAGGGTCTCCCCTCCCCCAGGGGGCCGGGGTCTCTGATGACCCTGCGCTCTCTGATGACCCTGCGCTCTCTGATGACCCTGCGCTCTCTGATGACCCTGATGACCCTGCGCTCTCTGATGACCCTGCGCTCTCTGAGGACCCTGATGACCCTGCGCTCTCTGAGGACCCTGCGCTCTCTGATGACCCTGCGCTCTCTGATGACCCTGCGCTCTCTGATGACCCTGCGCTCTCTGATGACCTCTCTGATGACCCTGCGCTCTCTGAGGACCCTGCGCTCTCTGATGACCCTGCGCTCTCTGATGACCCTGCGCTCTCTGATGACCCTGCGCTCTCTGATGACCCTGATGACCCTGCGCTCTCTGATGACCCTGCGCTCTCTGAGGACCCTGCGCTCTCTGATGACCCTGATGACCCTGCGCTCTCTGATGACCCTGCGCTCTCTGAGGACCCTGCGCTCTCTGATGACCCTGCGCTCTCTGATGACCCTGCGCTCTCTGATGACCCTGCGCTCTCTGAGGACCCTGATGACCCTGCGCTCTCTGATGACCCTGCTCTCTCTCATGACCCTGATGACCCTGCGCTCTCTGAGGACCCTGCGCTCTCTGATGACCCTGCGCTCTCTGATGACCCTGCGCTCTCTGAGGACCCTGATGACCCTGCGCTCTCTGATGACCCTGCGCTCTCTGATGACCCTGCGCTCTCTGCCGGCGCTCCGGCTGTCGTACGGCTCCTGGACGGAGGGAAGCTCACATCCAGCGATACGCGCGGGGCGGTCCACACCGCAGTCTGCAGTGCTTTGTGGTTGAGGGCGGAGCGGTTCCCTCACCACGCTGTGATGTTCCCGGTCAGGATGCTCTGGGTCCTGCCTCTGGAGAAGGCCCCTAGGATCTTGGGCCCCGTGTTAAACTTGGTGAAAGAGGCGTTGCTGTGCCTTTTTCACCACATGGGCGGTGTGCACCTCCCAGGTCAGGTCCTCGGTGATATGGACACTAGGGACTTGTAGTTGCTGACTCTCTTTACGGTGGATCCACTGATGGTGATGGGGTCCAGCCTCTCTCCTCTCTTCCTGTAGACCACGATCAGCTCCTTGACTTCACTCCTATAGGCCGCCTCATCGTTGTCCATAATCAGGCCTATTACCATTGTGTCATCGGCAAACCTAATCAATAGTGGAGTTGTGCGTGGCAACGCAGTCATGGGTGGACAGGGGAGGGAGGAGAGGAGAGGGCTCAGGATGCAACACTGGTGGCTCCGGTGTTGAGGGTCAGAGGTGAAGTCCAGGATCCAGCTGCGCAGGTCGGGGTTGAGTCCCAGAGTGTGGTGGAGTCTGAGGGGGATTATGATGTGGAACGCTGAACTGTAGTCAACGAACAGCATCCTCACATAGTGGCTTCATGGCGGGGGGGGGGGGATGGCGGGTGAAGAGTGTCTTTATGGTGTGTGTGTGTGTGTGTGTGTGTGTGTGTGTGTGTGTGTGTGTGTGTGTGTGTGTGTGTGTGTGTGTGTGTGTGTTTAAGGGACAACCACAACAATCGCGCATTTTATGAGAAAGGTTTTGTGTTTCTTGGCATCATTCACTTCAGAGCTGTGATTGGTTGGGTGGTTCTTCAACACTGATCTCTCCAGCAGTAACTGACCCACGTCTGACCTCACTGACCTGCAAAGGAGTTCACTGAAAGCACCATTCACCTCTGGGAAAGACCTCCACGTTTCCCAGGCAGTCTTCTTTCAGTCTGGGAGAGTCACACACTGTGTTTGGACATAGGGCCTCATTTACCACTCACCCATGACGTTGTTGGTTGATTGAGGTGATTTCCAGCTGCTTCATTTCTGCCCCTCCTTTGGGCGTTCACGTCATGATAATGCTGCCCAATGTAATGATAATGCTGCCCAATGTAATGAAAATGCTGCCCAATGTAATGATAATGCTGCCCAATGTAATGATAATGCTGCCCAATGTAATGATAATGCTGGCCAATGTAATGATAATGCTGCCCAATGTAATGATAATGCTGCCCAATGTAATGATAATGCTGCCCAATGTAATGATAATGCTGCCCAATGTAATGATAATGCTTATATTCAATACACTTCCCTAGTAATATATTCAATACACTTCCCTAGTATTATATTCAGAGCTCATCAAGTTTAAGAAGCCCCTGCACCACCGTTGGTCCACCCCCGCCCCCAGTCTTGGAGAGTGGCTTGTGTTGGCAGTGAGAGAGGACAGTGTTGTGGTGATTATCTTACCGTGCCAAAGCCTCCCTTGCCCAGCACCTTAATGAAGAGGAGCTGGTCAACGGTGAGCCGCTGGCGACTGATGGTAGAGGGAGGGGGAGGAGCATGTGGGACAGCGCTGAGGTAAGGGGCCTGATGCTGTGGGCCACTGCCGGTATCTGAACAAGGACACACACACAGGCACTATGTAAATAAACGTTATTGTGGTTGCCTAGCAACGGTAAACAAACTAAAAGCAACGCGTTTAGCGCCAATTGAACACTACAAACCCATATTTTTACCATCGAGTGTGCTAATGTGCTGTTGTATAAAAGCAATATACAGTTAGTTAACTATCTATCTATCCCTTGAGCTTACATTGGGTTCGCGTCGTGCACGTGCCCCAGCACAGCCCTGCCAATCGATCACCACAATAAAGTAGGCCTAGGCTACGCCCTTGTGCGTTATTGATGAACACCTGCAGCTCAATGTAAGCTCAAGGGATCAGTATAGTAGATGTCTACATATCGACAGAGATGCATTCATTGTGCAGACGCCTCACTTTACCATCATCAGTAGGCTAGTAGTGGGCAAGTATTGACTAGGCTACTCACTGTAACGTCGGTACAGGTACTGGCCGATGATGATGGCTGTACCCAGACCAGCACCAACAACAGCTGCGTTCCGAATCGCATACTTCTACTTCTTACTACCAGTACCTACTACAACTGCCCTTAGAAAGTAAGTACTTTGCAAGCAGTAGGCATCCAATTGGGACATACTACCTTGTCATAACATTGCGCCTTGAAATTTGCCCACATCCGTCGCTGTCCATAACGCGACATTCGTGTCAAGACTCGCACATGTGACGCACATTTCCGCTGCGCACAGGATTGTGGGTCAGAATAGCCAGAAAAGCCTGCTGGCTTGCATACTGCAAAATACGACCGGATGTAGTAGGACATCCTGGTATTTTTGCCATACTGCATGTGACATACTACATCCTGTTGGCATACTATATAGTAGGGTAGTATGTGATTCGGAACGCAGCCAGGTCTCCTTCCTTCGTCTGCCCTGCGTCTGCTGATGACATCTAATCTGTTTCGGTAGCTAACGTTAGCTCTTCTGTTCTATTACATCCATGCGTTAGCTAGCTAGATGACAAATGTTACAATGAATGTGATTTCGATGGATATTTTAGCTAACATTAAATTGCGCTGCTTTCTACTTCTTTGTTCAGTTCACATTATTTCATGCTAACTAACGTAGGAATGAACAGGGTTTGAAGTCTGTTTTGGTACCTTACGTTAGATAACACTGAATGCTATTTCAATGGATATTTTCGCTATTTACGTTGCTTTG
>NC_140243.1:28858494-28860994 GCF_949987555.1 Borostomias antarcticus
CTCCTCCCTCCTATCCTCCCTCCTCTCCTCCCTCCTATCCTCCCTCCTCTCCTCCCTCCTATCCTCCCTCCTCTCCTCCCCCCTCTCCTCCCTCCTATCCTCCCTCCTATCCTCCCTCCTCTCCTCTCCTCCCTCCTCTCCTCCCTCCTCTCCTCCCTCCTCCCTCCTCTCCTCCCTCCTCTACTCCCTCACCCTCCATCTGTCCATCCTTATTCTATCCATCCTTTTCAGTCGGCAGTCCCCATGATTTAACAGTAAAGATTATAACTTTGTTCCAGAGAAATATACTGTAGCTGTGAGTCCGCTCTGCTCTCCCTGCCCTGGAGAGAGGGGGGGGGGGGAGTCAGCTCTGCTCTCCCTGCCCTGGAGAGAGTGGGGGGGGGGGGGGGGGTAGAGATTTGGGAGAGAGGGAGAGGGGGGGGGCCTAGAGATCTTTTAGTCAAGGTCAACCTCTCAGATCATGCCCCCTCAGATTAATGAAGCCATAACTCTGCATACAGCCTGGGTGTACAACCACAAGAGAATCTACTTTCCCCTCCAACTAGGAATGTAAACAAGCCGTCCCTCCCGCACATGCGGCTGGCCGCGACCATGTGTGTTCCGCCGGTGCGGATGTGGGCGCGTGTTCGGGGAGAACTAACTTTTGTTCTCTTAAATAAAAGGGCGGCGTGTGAGCTATGAGAGTTACGTAACGCGCGTGTGGGGACGCTCTAGCTAATTGCGCGAGTGGCTCATTTGGCGTTGGGTAAACAAACTTTACTTAGCGCCAGAGTCATCAGATTGTGGAAACTCAACGCCGCGGCTGTCAAGAAAACACCCACGAGCTACTTCTCTCTCTCTCTCTCTCTCTCTCCCTCTCTCTCCCTCTCATACACATTCTCTTCCTTTCTCCCTCTCTCTCATTGCCTCACTCTCTCGTCCGCCAGCTGGGTGGACGTGTTGATTAGACTGCCCCACCATCGCGCCCACCAGGCCAGTTAGACCAATCACTGTCAGGCAGAAGAATTATGGCACCCTGGGGTTTTTTTCCCCCTGGTGGAGGGTGACAGGCGGAAGATTCCTGCTTCCTCCCCTAGTTAGGCTGCTCACAATCCTCCCACAGACTTGTGATAATCGTGCCTTCTCTGATTGGTCAGTTTAGGTAAAGCACCTCCAGTTGATACCCCTACCTACCCCCAGGGCCCAGGCAGCAGGAGATGATACCCCTACCTACCCCCAGGGCCCAGGTAGCAGGAGATGATACCCCTACCTACCCCCCAGGGCCCAGGTAGCAGGAGATGATACCCCTACCTACCCCCAGGGCCCAGGTAGCAGGAGATGATACCCCTACCTACCCCCAGGGCCCAGGTAGCAGGAGATGATACCCCTACCTACCCCCAGGGCCCAGGTAGCAGGAGATGACATATGAGACATGAGAAGGCCTCCAGCCAGCGCTCACAGGTGATGTGGAGGAGGCTGTGGAAGATGACGGTGCAACACTGACCCCTGGTGGTGGGTCTTGCCATTGCAACGAAGTGGCACGGTGACGTCAGACCAGACGCTTCTCTGTTCATTAAAATGCCTAACTACACGACACTCACCCAAGACTGCTGATCACGGAATTGCCTAACCGGGACACTACCGTCCGGTCCAGCCATCGTCTCTCAACATCTTCCTCCTCACTCTTCCTGCTGCCATCTTCCTCCTCCTCCACCTGTCTGTCAGGCTTATTTGAAAGATCAGATCTACTTGGGCAGGAGCTCACCAGAGCTTGAGCTCCTCCACCTCATGTAGAACATCAGCTCAAAACTATTGCGGAGCTCCTGCACAGAGAAATAAACAAGTTCTGGTGAGTACCGCCACCTATTTCAGCACTACCCACATCTCCACACCCTGTAGTACCCCCCTCCCACCACTCACAGCACTGCTGAGCTACAGATGCTCTGCCCGCTCCGCGCTGAGGAAACGTCTACCGGAGGTTCAACAGGCTAATCTGTCCAACCCATGATGACATAGAACAGTACAAAAATACAAGTTCTATTCGGGATCACTTCATCACAGGCCTAATGAGCCGTGGAAACATGGCCTGTTCCATGACTGTGTGTGTTTGTGACCAGGACGGACCCTGGCTGCTCTCTAATGGGATATTCCAAAACAGGTTCATCATAACATGAAGGCTTCCAGTATCTAAGTCTGTCTGCTCAGCCTGTGAGGAAGTCCAGTTTCCCCTCGGTCATCACGCCCTGACCACACACACACACACACACACACACACACACACATACACGCACACACACACGCGCACACACATACACATACACACACATGTACGTACACGCACATACACACACACACGCACACACATACACACACATACACGCACACACACATACACACACATGTACGTACACGCACACACACACACACGCACACACACACATACACGCACATACACACACACACACATACAAGCACACACACACATACACACACACACACACACACATGTACGTACACGCAC
>NC_140243.1:28862736-28867736 GCF_949987555.1 Borostomias antarcticus
TCCACCCCTCGGATGAAAGGCCTGCGACGGTGATGTCATGGTAACTAGCATGTGAGAAGCATGTTGGGTGTCGCTGAGGCGTGATGGAGCCAGATTAAAACACGTCTCGCGTTTCAGGAAGCGGCAGCCATCCGTCAGGACCCTGACTTTCTATAGGGCTCTTCTGGGGGGCGTTAAACGCACACCCTCTGGGCCCACCCCGCCCTATACAAGACAGGTCTGGCTACTCTGCAGTCCTGAGGAGGAGGGAGGGGAGGGGGAGAGGAGGGAGGGAGGGGTGGAGGAGGGAGGGAAGGGGTAGAGGAGGGAGGGAAGGGTAGAGGAGGGGTGGAAGGGGTAGAGGAGGGGTGGAAGGGGTAGAGGAGGGAGGGAGGGAAGGGGTAGAGGAGGGAGGGAGGGAAGGGGTAGAGGAGGGAGGGAAGGGGTAGAGGAGGGAGGGAAGGGGTAGAGGAGGGAGGGAGGGAGGGGGTAGAGGAGGGAGGGAAGGGGTAGAGGAGGGAGGGAGGGAAGGGGTAGAGGAGGGAGGGAAGGGGTAGAGGAGGGGTGGAAGGGGTAGAGGAGGGAGGGAAGGGGTAGAGGAGGGAGGGAAGGGGTAGAGGAGGGAGGGAAGGGGTAGAAGAGGGAGGGAGGGAAGGGGTAGAGGAGGGGTGGAAGGGGTAGAGGAGGGAGGGAGGGAGGGAAGGGGTAGAGGAGGGAGGGAAGGGGTAGAGGAGGGAGGGAGGGAAGGGGTGGAGGAGGGAGGGAAGGGGTAGAGGAGGGAGGGAAGGGGTAGAGGAGGGAGGGAAGGGGTAGAGGAGGGAGGGAGGGAAGGGGTAGAGGAGGGAGGGAGGGAAGGGGTGGAGGAGGGAGGGAAGGGGTAGAGGAGGGAGGGAAGGGGTAGAGGAGGGAGGGAAGGGGTAGAGGAGGGAGGGAGGGAAGGGGTAGAGGAGGGAGGGAGGGGGTAGAGGAGGGAGGGAGGGAGGGGGTAGAGGAGGGAGGGAAGGGGTAGAGGAGGGAGGGAGGGAGGGAAGGGGTAGAGGAGGGAGGGAGGGAGGGGGTAGAGGAGGGAGGGAGGGGGTAGAGGAGGGAGGGAGGGAAGGGGTAGAGGAGGGAGGGAGGGAGGGGGTAGAGGAGGGAGGGAGGGAAGGGGTAGAGGAGGGGTGGAAGGGGTAGAGGAGGGAGGGAGGGGGTAGAGGAGGGAGGGAGGGAGGGGGTAGAGGAGGGAGGGAAGGGGTAGAGGAGGGAGGGAGGGAGGGAAGGGGTAGAGGAGGGAGGGAGGGAGGGGGTAGAGGAGGGAGGGAGGGGGTAGAGGAGGGAGGGAGGGAAGGGGTAGAGGAGGGAGGGAGGGAGGGGGTAGAGGAGGGAGGGAGGGAAGGGGTAGAGGAGGGGTGGAAGGGGTAGAGGAGGGAGGGAGGGGGTAGAGGAGGGAGGGAGGGAGGGGGTAGAGGAGGGAGGGAGGGAGGGGGTAGAGGAGGGAGGGAGGGAAGGGGTAGAGGAGGGGTGGAAGGGGTAGAGGAGGGAGGGAGGGGGTAGAGGAGGGAGGGAGGGAGGGGGTAGAGGAGGGAGGGAGGGAGGGGGTAGAGGAGGGGTGGAAGGGGTAGAGGAGGGAGGGAGAGAAGGCTGGGAGGGGGGGCTGGAGCCACAAGGCTCGCTCCCAGAGCGCTGGTCCCGGTTCTGGTCCTGGGTGGCTGTGTGAGCACACTTCCATACGGACCGGTGTGGGCTCTGGCGGGCTGCTCCGGGCCTCGGGGACCGGGCTGGGGAACCAGAACCCTCCGGGCCTCGGGGACCGGGCTGGGGAACCAGAACCCTCCGTCCTCGCGGTCTGATGTCGGCCGCAGTTAACCAACGCGTGCCTGTTCACTCCCAGCTCCACTCTCCCAGGTGGCTGATGATGAGGACGTGTTCCCTGTCCGTCCCTGGTTAAGCAGAAGTGAGATCGGACCCCTCGGCCCGGCACCCGCTGCATGGGTTCACATCCCGACCCGGCTCTCCCCTGCTGGGGCCTCTCTCTCTCTCTGTGTGTCGGGCCTCACTGGCAGTTAAACCATGAACAGGAAAGCCTGGTCGTCCCTCAGTCCGTCTCACAAACAGGCCTGTGTGTTCTGGGTGAGACCCGCCCTGCTGGTCTCTGAGGGAGACGGGCCAGGTCGCCCGGGGGCCTCAGAGAGACAACCAACTCAGATTCAAACTGGTTTCACTGGTTTAAGACACTTTTGTAAATATCGCCAGAGCGATGTCTCTAGAGTCAAAGGACTCTCCGCTGTCTTTTGTTAATAGTCGACAAACAGGACATGAGACCATGATTTTATTGAGTTATCCGTTATTGTGTTATCCGTTATTGTGTTATCCGTTATTGTGTTATCCGTTATTGTGTTATCCGTTATTGTGTTATCCGTTATTGTGTTATCCGTTATTGTGTTATCCGTTATTGTGTTATCCACGATTCTTTGGGATTTCATTGTGTGTCCTGCCACTGTTTTGAAATAGTCAAACCAATGAATGTCATTGGTTCATCCGTCCGACGGTAAAAGTGAAGCGTGGTTCCACCAGTTCTGAGAGAGTCTAGGTGAAAAAAACAAACCTGGCGTCTGAAAGCAGCCCCAGGCGGACGGGGCGCTGAGCGGGCTGTGTGGTCAGCGTGGATTAGTTCAGCCCTGAGACACACGATACCTCGCCAACAGCCCCGCGTGAGGTGGTGGTGGGGTGGGGGGGGGACGGGGGGGGGAATCAATTAGGCTCTCATGGCACTGGAGCGATTACCTCCAGGAGGTAAGGGGAAACATTTCATGCTACTCCGAAACCACTTCCACCTATCTCTGCGATCCTATCGCATTAGAGCGCCAGCTCCCAGATTCAAACTGGCACGGAGGAAACCAGCTCCATATTACTGCTAATTGTTCATTTCCAGAGGAAGCCCTGGGTTTGGGGAAGGCACTTCCAGGACGGAGGCATTCTAAAACAAGCAGGGCTTAGAAACAGCAGGCACATCTGGGGGGCGGTCGGGGGGAGGGGAGGGGGGGTGGGGATTGAAGGGGAGAAGGAGGAGAGAGAGAGCGAGACAGGAGAAACAGAGAAGGAGAAAGAGGGAGAGAGAAACAGACGAGTGAAGGAGAAGGGAAGGGAGAGAGGCAGTTCGTTGATTGGTCCGACCCAGAGGCCTGGTCTGATTGCGGGGTACGCGGCCGCCAGACTCCTCCCACACGCCTCCTGCCAGGGGAGCAGGAAGGTGGAGGCTTCAAAGTCAGGCCAGGCTGAAGGCATTTACACTGAGTCCCTGACTGTGAAAGTACAGGATCCACTGATGCTACTGATTATAGACTTGGGGGCTCCAACATTGACCTCATAGTGTTGCACTGTATAGAAACTACATGCTTTATATACTGCAGTAGGCTAGAGTACCGGAGTTCAACTTTGAGTTCACAAGTCGATTTCTTACCAGCAATCACGCACATTCACTAGACTGTTGGGAGAAAGGGTTTATGCAAAGCTATTTAAACAGCTGTAAGAGGAGAAGTGGGGGGGGGGGGGGGGGAATGGAACGGGATGAAAAAAGTATACCCTAAACTTGACCTCTAACCCCCATCATTGTGCATGTCTGGTAGCTTTATTCAAAACACACCTTTCAATTTCACACCCGCATCCACTTCCTGAGGATACGCGCACACACACACACACACACACACGCGCGCGCACCACTGCTGGGCAACTTGGGACCAGGCTGCTTAGCACAGTCCGAGTCCAATCAGACACATGCCTATTGGGTTTCTAGCTGCAGGTTACTGCTGATAGGCTCGATCCATATCTAATAGATGTTAATGTGTGAATTGTGAGCGGGTTGGCCTGTGGGCAGGGGAGGCCAGGAGCGCGTGTGAGAGAGGGTTCATGTGGGCAGGGGAGGCCAGGAGCGCGTGTGAGAGAGGGTTCATGTGGGCAGGGGAGGCCAGGAGCGCGTGTGAGAGAGGGTTCATGTGGGCAGGGGAGGCCAGGAGCGTGAGTGAGAGAGGGTTCATGAGGGCATGGGGAGGCCAGGGGCGCGAGTGAGAGAGGGTTCATGTGGGCAGGGGAAGGCCAGGGGCGCGAGTGAGAGAGGGTTCATGTGAGCAGGGGGAGGCCAGGAGCGCGAGTGAGAGAGGGTTCATGTGAGCAGGGGGAGGCCAGGAGCGCGAGTGAGAGAGGGTTCATGTGGGCAGGGGAGGCCGAGTGAGAGAGGGTTCATGTGGGCAGGGGAGGCCGTGTGAGAGAGGGTTCATGTGGGCGGGGGAGGCGTGTGAGAGAGGGTTCATGTGGGCAGGGGAGGCGTGTGAGAGAGGGTTCATGTGAGCAGGGGAGGCCGTGTGAGCGAGGGTTCGTGTGTGAGAGAGGGTTCGTGTGGGCAGGGGAGGCCGTGTGAGAGAGGGTTCATGTGAGCAGGGGAGGCCGTGTGAGAGAGGGTTCGTGTGAGCGAAGGGTTCGTGTGAGAGAGAGGGTTCGTGTGAGCAGGGGAGGCCGTGTGAGAGAGGGTTCGTGTGAGCGAAGGGTTCGTGTGAGAGAGGGTTCGTGTGAGCGAGGGTTTGTGTGTGAGAGAGGGTTCGTGTGAGCAGGGGAGGCGTGTGAGAGAGGGTTCATGTGGGCAGGGGAGGTGTGTGAGAGAGGGTTCATGTGGGCAGGGGAGCGCGTGTGAGAGAGGGTTCATGTGGGCAGGGGAGGCCGTGTGAGAGAGGGTTCGTGTGAGCGAGGGTTCATGTGGGCAGGGGAGGCGTGTGAGAGAGGGTTCGTGTGGGCAGGGGAGGTGTGTGAGAGAGGGTTCATGTGGGCAGGGGAGGCCGTGTGAGAGAGGGTTCGTGTGAGCGAGGGTTCGTGTGTGAGAGAGGGTTCGTGTGGGCAGGGGAGGCCGTGTGAGCGCGTGAGGGGAATAGAGGGGCAGCAGTGCTCATTATCAGTGGCTGTTCAGTCAGAACAGTAGTGAGGCTCTGGTTCCAGTCAACGTGCTGGCATGGACGCCTCGGGGCACTGGGGGGCAGTGTGGGGTTAAAACGCCC
>NC_140243.1:28872736-28884315 GCF_949987555.1 Borostomias antarcticus
GGGATTGCCAGTGGCTGGGACAGGCGTGGTGAGGGGGGGGTACGCTGTATCTGGGTGAGGGGTGTATGCTGCGCCTCTCTCAGACAGGAAAGGGGGCAGGGGCAGTTCACATGCCACTCTCCTTCACCCCTCTAAACCCCCATGTCTGGAACGCTGGTGGCTCTCTGGCTTTGGGGCTGGAGGCTGAGGGCTGGAGGCTGAGGGCTGGAGGCTGAGGGCTGGAGGCTGGAGGCTGAGGACAGGATGCTGAGGGCTGGAGGCTGAGGACAGGATGCTGAGGGCTGGAGGCTGAGGGCTGGAGGCTGAGGGCTGGAGGCTGAGGACAGGATGCTGAGGGCTGGAGGCTGAGGGCTGGAGGCTGAGGGCTGGAGGCTGAGGGCTGGAGGCTGAGGACAGGATGCTGAGGACAGGATGCTGAGGGCTGGAGGCTGAGAGCTGGAGGCTGAGGGCTGGAGGCTGAGGGCTGGAGGCTGAGAGCTGGAGGCTGAGGGCTGGAGGCTAATGACAGGATGCTGAGGGCTGGAGGCTGAGGGCTGGAGGCTGGAGGCTGAGGACAGGATGCTGAGGGCTGGAGGCTGAGGGCTGGAGGCTGGAGGCTGAGGACAGGATGCTGAGGACAGGAGGCTGAGGGCTGGAGGCTGGAGGCTGAGGACAGGATGCTGAGGGCTGGAGGCTGAGGGCTGGAGGCTGGAGGCTGAGGACAGGATGCTGAGGACAGGAGGCTGAGGGCTGGAGGCTGAGCACTAGAGGCTGAGGGCCAGAGGCTGGTGTCTAGGCCGGGGTAATAGTGGTGGGTATGGGCTCTGATTGCGTTCTCTGGGAGCAGGTGCAGTAGGATCCTGGAGTGGCTGTGATACGACCAGAGCAGACGTGGGCCGGCCTGCTTGTCTGTCTGCTCTGCCTGCATGTCTGTCTGCTCTGCCTGCATGTCTGCCTGCATGTCTGTCTGCATGTCTGCCTGCATGTCTGTCTGCATGTCCGTCTGCATGTCTGCCTGCATGTCTGCCTGCATGTCCGTCTGCAGGTCCATCTAAATGTCTGCCTGCATGTCTGTCTGCATGTCTGTCTGCTCTGCCTGCATGTCTGCCTGCATGTCCGTCTGCATGTCTGCCTGCATGTCCGTCTGCATGTCTGCCTGCATGTCTGTCTGCATGTTTGTCTGCTCTGTCTGCATGTCTGCCTGCATGTCTGTCTGCATGTCTGTCTGCATGTCTGCCTGCATGTCTGTCTGCATGTCCGTCTGCATGTCTGCCTGCATGTCTGTCTGCATGTCCGTCTGCATGTCTGTCTGCATGTCTGCCTGCATGTCCGTCTGCATGTCCGTCTGCATTTCTGCCTGCATGTCTGTCTGCTCTGTCTGCATGTCTGTCTGCTCTGTCTGCATGTCTGCCTGCATGTCTGTCTGCTCTGTCTGCATGCCTGCCTGCATGTCCGTCTGCATGTCTGCCTGCATGTCCGTCTGCATGTCCGTCTGCATGTCTGCCTGCATGTCTGTCTGCTCTGTCTGCATGTCTGCCTGCATGTCTGTCTGCTCTGTCTGCATGTCTGTCTGCATGTCCGTCTGCATGTCTGCCTGCATGTCTGTCTGCATGTCTGTCTGCATGTTTGTCTGTTCTGTCTGCATGTCTGTCTGCATGTCTGTCTGCTCTGTCTGCATGTCTGTCTGCATGTCCGTCTGCATGTCTGCCTGCATGTCTGTCTGCATGTCTGTCTGCATGTCTGCATGTCTGCCTGCATGTCTGTCTGCTCTGTCTGCATGTCTGCCTGCATGTCTGTCTGCTCTGTCTGAATGTCTGTCTGCATGTCTGTCTGCTCTGTCTGAATGTCTGTCTGCATGTCCGTCTGCATGTCTGCCTGCATGTCCGTCTGCATGTCTGCCTGCATGTCCAGCCTCTCCAGAGCCCAACTGGACCTCAGATCATCAGCAGCAGCAGCAGAGACATGACGGAGGTCAGGTGGTTCAGGGCCCGGTACTGTCGCCTCACAGCAAGGTCTCCGGGCCTTTCTGTGCTTGGGGAGTTTGCATGTTCTCCCCGTGTTCGCAAGGATTTCCTCCCATAGAACCCAATACGAAAAACATGCAGAAGAACGGTCCCTGACCAGGACCTGGACTGAGCACTTGGACTTGGTCCCCAGGCGCCATGATCGAGGGCTGCCCACTGCTCCTGGCTGCCCTGGAGGAGGACATGATCGATGGCTGCCCACTGCTCCTGGCTGCCCTGGAGGAGGACACTGACCAGGCTGCCCACTGCTCCTGACTGCCCTGGAGGAGGACGGCTTGGGATGGGAGAAATGCAGAGACAATTTCCACCGGCAACCTCCGTAAATTGCATGTGAGTGTGTGTGTGTGTGTGTGCCCCCGTGTGGACGAATAAAGACGCCCTCCCCACCTCAGGTCCTGTAATTAAAATCTTTCTTCTTTTAAAGACGCGTGAGGATGAGGTGAGACATGCTCGGTCTGACAGGTCTGGCCTGGACGGTGCCCCCCCCCCCCCCCCCCGCTGGGTCAGGAGCCTGACAGCTGGAGGCCTGGAGAAGGGCCCGCAGCACGCTGGGTGTTCTGACAGACAGCCCCCGACCCGCTCCCCTCGCCTGAGCTCCCGCACTGAGGAGCCAGATGACCACAGCTCAGCATTCCTGGCCAAGCAGAGGTGGAGTGGGGTGAGAGAGCGGGGGAGGGCGGGTGTGCGTGTGCGTGTGCTTGTGTGTGTGTGCGTGTGCGTGTGCGTGTGCGTGTGCGTGTGTGTGTGCGTGTGTGCGTGTGTGTGCGTGTGTGCGTGTGCGTGTGCGTGTGCGTGTGCGTGTGTGTGTGCGTGTGTGTGCGTGTGTGCGTGCGTGTGTGCGTGCGTGTGTGTGTGCGTGTGTGCGTGTGCGTGCGTGTGTGTGTGCGCGTGCGTGTGTGTGCGTGCGTGTGTGTGTGCGTGCGTGCGTGCGTGTGTGTGTGTGCGTGAGTGTGTGTGTGTGTGTGCGTGTGTGTGTGTGTGTGCGTGTGTGTGTGATAAAAGCAGAGAGAGGGGGTGGGAGACAGGCATTGATAGTTCTAGATGACACATGGCATCTCTACATCAGCTGGGAGATGAGTGTAGCGAGGTCTCGAGATGAGTGTAGCGAGGCCTGGAGATGAGGAGATGAGTAGAGAGAGGTCTGGAGATGAGGAGATGAGTGTAGCGAGGTCTGGAGATGAGTGTAGCGAGGTCTGGAGATGAGGAGATGAGTGGAGCGAGGCCTGGAGATGAGTGGAGCGAGGTCTGGAGATGAGGAGATGAGTGGAGAGAGGCCTGGAGATGAGGAGATGAGTGGAGAAAAGGTCTGGAGATGAGTGGAGAGAGGTCTGGAGATGAGTGGAGAGAGGTCTGGAGATGAGCGGTGAGAGGTCTGGAGATGAGGAGATGAGTGGAGCGAGGCCTGGAGATGAGGAGATGAGTGGAGAGAGGCCTGGAGATGAGTGGAGAGAGGTCTGGAGATGAGGAGATGAGTGGAGAGAGGTCTGGAGATGAGTGGAGCGAGGTCTGGAGATGAGGAGATGAGTGGAGAGAGGTCTGGAGATGAGGAGATGAGTGGAGAGAGGCCTGGAGATGAGTGGAGAAAAGGTCTGGAGATGAGTGGAGAGAGGTCTGGAGATGAGGAGATGAGTGGAGAGAGGCCTGGAGATGAGTGGAGAGAGGTCTGGAGATGAGGAGATGAGTGGAGAGAGGCCTGGAGAGGAGGAGATGAGTGGAGAGAGGCCTGGAGATGAGGAGATGAGTGGAGAGAGGTCTGGAGATGAGTGGAGAGAGGCCTGGAGCGATGGAACAGGCCTGTCTGGGGAGAGAGGAGCTTTTATAGAGATCAGCGCACTGAAGAGAAGATAAAACGCTTTCTCCTCTTCCATTTAGAAGACAGGATTGATACGGTTTAGCCAGAAGAGTATTCTCCTAGCAAAAACAGTGAAATGCACCTTTATGAAAATGCAGCAGATTCCAAGTTCTGCTCAACAACTCGCATGAGGTCTGCAAGTGCAGAGGGGCACGGGGGCACGGCGCTCTGGAGGGGCACGGGGGGCACGGCGCTCTGGAGGGGCACGGGGGGCACGGCGCTCTGGAGGGCGCGGGGGCACGGCGCTCAGGAGGGGCGCGGGGGGGGGGGCGCTCTGGAGGGGCACGGGGGGCACGGCGCTCTGGAGGGCGCGGGGGCACGGCGCTCTGGAGGGGCACGGGGGGCACGGGGGGCACGGCGCTCTGGAGGGCGCGGGGGCACGGCGCTCTGGAGGGGCACGGGGGGCACGGGGGGCACGGCGCTCTGGAGGGGCGCGGGGGGCACGGTGCTCTGGAGGGGCGCGGGGGGGGGGGGGCGCTCTGGAGGGGCACGGGGGGCACGGCGCTCTGGAGGGCGCGGGGGCACGGTGCTCTGGAGGGGCACGGGGGCACGGGGGGCACGGTGCTCTGGAGGGGCGCGGGGGGCACGGCGCTCTGGAGGGGCGCGGGGGGCACGGCGCTCTGGAGGGGCGCGGGGGGCACGGCGCTCTGGAGGGGCACGGGGGGCACGGCGCTCTGGAGGGGCTCAGAACACGCCCCTCTCCTCTAATCACCCACTTACATCAAAACATTCAGAAGTCTGGCTTAATTACTTTAAATCAACTGGGCCTAATCTATGTTTCCCCCCGGAAAACACCAGAATCCACATTCCCGACACGGGTAGAGCGCTTCGAACATCAACAGTGCATCATACGAGCTGTCACCCCAAATCAGCCCCCCCGCCCCCCAAATCAGCCCTCCGCCCCCCAAATCAGCCCCCATCGCCTTTGAGTTACAGCCTCTTTTTTTTGCATGATTATCAAAAGCAGCCCGATTAGTTTACGCAGCCACTAATTAATTTATTCAGCTAATCAGCATCATCAACAAATACTTCTGGTACTCCCAGCATCTGTTCCTACAGTGAAAACACAGAAACCCTGCTTGGGAAAACAGCGGTGGGCTTATCACAAGCGTGACTCACTCAATCCCCATCTCACTCAATCCCCATGCGTCGGCCTACGGCCATGACATTTGCATTGGGGTTTTGTAATTTTTTCCTCAAACAATGGCCAAACTCAACACTGACTTTGTTTCGGCTCGCTCTAGGCCTGCTCAGCTTCCATGTGTGTCGGACCAGAACCTGAGTCCAGGCGGCAGGGATCGAGAAGGAATCCTCCGGGTGGGGAGGGGTGGGGGGGGGGGGGGGCGGCAGGGATCGAGAATGAATCCTCCGGGTGGGGGGGGGGGGTATCTCAATGTGGTATCGGTTATTACGTGGGCAAACACACCGCTGCCTCCCAGATGTTCTGTTAGCGGTCTGAGATGGATGTGGAGTGTGTTGAGCTGTCAGGGGGCTCGGGGGCGACATCGTGCTGTAGGTATGTACATCAGCGCAGCACTTCATCAATACATCTGATAAATGATTACATCAGCCAGCTCCACAGTGTAAACATTTATTACTGTCATCTCACACGACCTTTCACCTCTCCTCCCAACCCGCCCACACACAGATTACCCCCTCGTTCACACACACACACACACACACACACACGCACACACTCTCCCACACACACACACACACACGCACACACACACCTGTAAGGGAGCTGAGTGGTAGTGGCCGTGTTCTGGCTGACCTGGGGGGCGGGGCTTCCAGAGGGTGCGTGGGAACCACGGCGACAGCCCGCCAAAAAGAACAACACAATGAAGGAGAGGAGAGACACACGCAGGAGGAGAGAGAGAGAGGGGGGGGGAGGGAGAAAAAAGGAGGGCAGAAATCAGAACCCCTGGGTGCCTCGGGTCTAGGGCAAATAAACACATCCCCTTACCCTCCCTCCATCCCTCCATCCCTCCTCCTCCCCCATCCCTCCATCCCTCCTTCTCTATCGCACTGTAAATCTGGCGAACAAATTTGAAGTGGGGTCTAGGATTTCTACCGTGACTGAGATGCAGGAAACCGCTCCATCTGCTACCAATGTAGCCACTTCCACTGAATTTCCTCCCCACTGAGGGCATCACACGGCGCCCATCACTCCGCCTCTTCATCTGCGGCCGGTCCGACGCGCTAGCCGGCAGCACCTACCCCGCATCCATCAGATAAGACCATTAGTCCCCCTCCTCAGCAACACCCTCCCTGATTGGCCGGTTCACCACGGGGCACTCTGTCACTCAGCGCTCACTGCCCAGGCGGGCAGGGGTCAGAGGTCATTTGGAAGCACTCGTGGGGGCGCTGCTTGATTGTAGCTCGCCCAGTACAGCGAAACCATGGCGACCAAAAGGCTTGCGCTGGTCCGGGTCTGGGCGGCCATCTTGCATCGAATTAAAACCATTGCAGTTTCCCGGCAACAATGAGCGAACAAAGTGGAAAAGTGTAAATAAATGTGGAGGTTAAAGCCCAGAGAGTCAGAGGAAGGTCACGCCCACGCTGCCTCCTGGCCAGACCACTTCCAGAGCGCTTCCACGTCTAAACAGACTCTCACTGTGAGAGGAAATAAGAACGAGTTCCCCCCGTCACCACCCTCCTCCTCCTCCTCCTCCTCCTCTCTGTCCTCCTCCTCCTCCTCCTCCTCTCTCTCCTCCTCCTCCTCCTCCTCCTCCTCCTCCCCCTCCTCCTCCTCCTCCTTCCCCTCCTCCTCCTCCTCCTCTCTCTCCTCCTCCTCCTCCTCTCTCTCCTCCTCCTCCTCCTCCTCCTCCCCCCGGGTTGCCGGTCCGGGCTGTGATGGGCTGAAGGGTCATTTAGAGCTTGTCAATAAACAAACAGAACTTGTGGGCGTCCCCGACCCCAGACTGGGCCCAGGTGGGGGGTGGGCCCCTGGCCCTCGGCCCCAGTGTGTGTGTCCACCCCGGTCGGGGAGGCGGGGCCCAGTGGGGCGGGGCGGGGCTGGGCTGGGCTGGGCTGGGCTGCTGCAGGTGGCTACGGGAGAGAGGGAGGGAGAGAGGGAGGAAGGGAGAGAGGGAGGGAGGGAGAGAGGGAGGGAGGAAGGGAGAGAGGGAGGAAGGGAGAGAAGGAGGGAGGGAGGGAGGAAGGGAGAGAGGGAGGGAGGGAGGGGAGGGAGGGAGGGAGAGAGGGAGGGAGGGAGAGAGGGAGGGAGGGAGGGAGGGAGAGAGGGAGGGAGGAAGGGAGAGAGGGAGGGAGGGAGGGAGGGAGGGAGGGAGGGAGGGAGGGAGGGAGGGAGGGAGGGAGGGAGGGAGGGAGGGAGGGAGGGAGGGAGGGCTGGTGGCGGCGGCGGTTCCGCGCTCGGTGGCCGTTACACAGCGGAAGCTATGACACACTATACCACCTGACATCTGTGGGTCATTAGCATGGGATGGAAAGGGCATGTGTGTGTGTGTGTGTGTGTGTGTGTGTGTGTGTGTGTGTGTGTGTGTGTGTGTGTGTGTGTGTGTGTGTGTGTGTGTGTGTGTGTGTGCGTGTGTGTGTGAGAGAGAGAGAGAGAGAGAGAGAATGTATGTGAGAGAGTAAGAAGGAGAGGTTGTGTTTGTGTGTGTTTATATATCTACTTTACTGTATATATACATATATATTATATTTATGTGTGTCTGTGAGTGTGTGTGTGTGTGTGTGTGTCTGTGTTGTGTGTGTGTGTGTGTGTGTGTGTGTGAGAGAGCAAGAGCGAGAGGTTGTGGTTGTGTGTGTTTATATATATGTGTGTGTGTGTGTGTTGGGGCGTTGTATATAAGATATACTTGTATGACGGTGGGCATATCCCCTCTCTCTTTCCAGTAGTCTGAGACCACCTCCAGAGAATGTCACCAGAGAATGTCACCAGAGCCACCAGAGGCTGAGTGCCGCCACAGAAATAGCCCGGCATTTAAACGAGTTAACTAATCAGCGCTCATTATAGACGATGTCTAGCCAGAGCACAAACAAAGGATAATGCAGGCTCAGAGCCCCGACACTCTGAAACAACTGAGCAGGCCTGCCTGTTAGCCTGAGGAGAGGAGAGGAGAGGAGAGGAGAGGAGAGGAGAGGAGAGGAGAGGAGAGGAGAGGAGAGGAGAGGAGAGGAGAGGAGAGGAGAGGAGAGGAGAGGAGAGGAGAGGGTTAACCCCCCTGTTGAGTGAAAGTACTGTACGATACTAGACCTCAACAGTCTTAAAGCAAGCCTCCCCTTGTCACCTGCAGCAGAGCACACAAGTTAACAGAAGCCCTGGTGGAACTTCCTGAATCAGTGTTTCAGTGATTAGATTAATAGAGTCCAGCTACTGTGCCTCGGAGCAGGGCCTGTTCGCTCCGGGGACGACGGCCAGGTTCTGACGGGCTCCTCGGTGAGCTCTGCTCCTACTACCCTTTGAGCCAGGGCACTCACTCATCTTATCAACACAGATAATGAGACGTTTCCAAACAAGGCAGTAGCTATCTGGGCCCTGAGATCAAACACAGCGTGCCTTTATAATACAGGCCCCTGTCTGCCTCTACCAGGGGGCTGGGGGGAAACACACAGGCCCTAAAAGAGTACCTTTGTCCTGGGCAGCCGAGGTGGGAGGATCCCCTGGCCAGATTCTGGAGGAGAGGAGAGGGCCAAGTGGGGAGATAGCACGAGGAGAGTAGGGTCTCATGGAGATATATCACCCTCCATTCATCACACAGAGAGGAGAGAGAGCAGCAGGACGCATTGACTCTGGGAAAATGACCCTTATAAAAAAAAAAAAAACACATCGAAGTTATCATGGCCGCTCCTCGGGCCTTCTCTCCGGCGGAGAGATCGGATCGCCGACAGCGCCGAGAGACGCCGCCCTGCAGACCGCCGTCACCGGGACACGAGACGAGAGTGTTTACCCGCCGCTGAACCCCCCCCCCCCCGCCCACACGCCTGGGCAGACGGGCTGTCATGTGTGCCTCGGCCAGGTGTGCTCGCGCTGCCTCGCTCAGCTCAGGCCCCATTACCCTGATGAGTCCCTCGCCGCCGGCCCCCGCTTCTGAGGCCATCAGCAGGGCCCGGGGGCGCGGGCGAGCCGGGGGCGCTGGCCGCGCTCTGCGTTTCTCCGATGGCGAGGGCTGATACGGCCGCGGTGACCTTATCTCTCTTATCTCTGGCATCTGCCGCGGACGGAGGATCTCCGACGCCACGGAGATAAACGGCAAGGTTTTATGCCCCCAGGCGCTCTTTGGCGGGTCGTAATTACAGCGCCGGCCATCGTGCTCGGAGATGGGAGTGCTTGGGGACGGGGAGGGGGGGGGGACAGGGAGAGACAACAGAAACACACAACGCAGGTTAATCACTGACTGACTGACTGAGTTCACTGACTGATAAGGCAAGAGTGTTGTTTAGATGTAAGCAGCGTAACCCAAATGGACAGCACTCCCCCTCTCAATGCCCCCCTTCCACCGTCCTCCATTACAATTAAACTGTTATGCGTGATTTTCCTATTTAATTAGCTATGGGCTGTCAATTGGGATTCGGAGAGGCCATTTAGAGAACGAAGATACCGAGTCTGTTTACGTCGGCTGTAAGGAAGCCCCGCCCACATCCGTCACAGTGGCGCTGTAGAGCACGACAACCTCTCAGAGGGTAGCTATCACGCGCTATCCTGCGTCTCTGGGAGCCATGCGTCTGTCGTAGCCGCTGGTCAGGTGCTTAGAGCGCCGTTATGCGTGCTTAGGACAGAGAGAGCCGTGGGGCTGCTAAGCTGAGCTGGATGGGGTTTTTTGGGGCCTGTAATATGAACGGGGCAGATTAGGGTCCTGCTGTGACCATTAGAGGGCGCTGCTGCTGTTGTTTTTTCCTCTGATTCAGCCGAATAACGAGAGGCGCACAGGGCCTGTGTCTGTGTCTCAGCTCCGGACCAGAGGCAGCTGCTGACCTGATAAGGGTGACGTCATAGTCACCCATATATAGCTTCTGAACTGCACATGCATCAGATTATTATCAGCGTGACCCCGGGAGAAGGATATATCTGATAGGGATGGGTGATAGGGAGATAGTAGTAGGTCCTGTGGCTGTAAACACCAGGGACATCAATAATATCAGGGTGGCTCAATCAACACCACTGGGCAGCAACACACTCTCCTAGTGATGTCCAGTAAGGATGTTTGGCGTGTGAAGCATCCGTGAGCAGGGCTTCTCAGAGCCTCGTCCTGAACCGTCTGCTCTTCCATGAACCGTCTGCTCTTCACATGTGAGCAGGGCTTCTCAGAGCCTCGTCTGAACCGTCTGCTCTTCCATGAACCGTCTGCTCTTCACATGTGAGCAGGGCTTCTCAGAGGTCTGAACCGTCTGCTCTTCCATGAACCGTCTGCTCTTCACATGTGAGCAGGGCTTCTCAGAGGTCCTGAACCGTCTGCTCTTCACATGGGTGTTTCCAGCGAACCTCTTCTGCCTCGCGGGGACACATCCTGAACCTGTTGCTCAACAGGACAAATTGAATTGGAGCGCAGTACGTGTTGCTCCAGTAGTCATGCTTCTCTCTCTTCTCTCTCTCCCTCTCTCTCTCTTCTCTCTCTTCTCTCTCTCCCTCTCTCTCTTCTCTCTCTATCTCTCCTCTCTCCCTCTCTCTCTTCTCTCTCTTCTCTCCTCTCTCCCTCTCTCTCTTCTCTCTCTATCTCTCCTCTCCCTCCCTCTCTCTCTTCTCTCTCTATCTCTCCTCTCTCCCTCTCTCTCTCTATCTCTCCTCCCTCCCTCTCTCCCTCTCTCTCTTCTCTCTCTATCTCTCCTCTCTCTCTCTCCCTCTCTCTATCTCTCCTCTCCCTCCCTCTCTCTCTTCTCTCTCTATCTCTCCTCTCTCCCTCTTCTCTCTCTATCTCTCCTCCCTCCCTCTCTCCCTCTCTCTCTTCTCTCTCTATCTCTCCTCTCCCTCCCTCTCTCTCTTCTCTCTCTATCTCTCCTCTCTCCCTCTCTCTTTCTCTCTCTATATCTCCTCTCTCCCTCTCTCTCTCTCCCTCTTCTCTCTCTCTCTATCTCTCCTCTCTCCCTCTCTCTCTCTCCACTCCTACTGTCTTCTTCTAAACCAGGGCTGCACCAGCTCCATAAACCAGAGATGTTTTGCCATTTTTCAACCAGACTGCCGCTTCCACATGTTGTAACAATTTTCGACTGCAAAGCCCAGATGGTGTTTTCTTATTGAACACGATTAATTTTCCGCTCAAGAAAAACTGGAGCATATTTTGACCCTGACCTGGAAGGTTGCAGCCTGGACCAGGACCCCTCGTTTCATCAAGCTGCTGCTCCATTATGTTACTGTACACTTGTGTGGCAAGACAGGGAAGAATCTACCACTGGAACACACACATACACATAACACACACACACACACACACATACACACA
The DNA here is from genome assembly GCF_949987555.1 of Borostomias antarcticus. Taxonomy (NCBI): domain Eukaryota; kingdom Metazoa; phylum Chordata; class Actinopteri; order Stomiiformes; family Stomiidae; genus Borostomias; species Borostomias antarcticus. The sequence goes on from NC_140243.1 coordinate 28,883,995, forward strand.
CACACACACACACACACACACTCACACACTTCTGGCTACACTTCTGAAAGAGCAGCCTATTCATGTATAACCCTCCTATTGAATCAGGACCTGTATTGTGCTCCTGTGCTGTGTTGCGTTGGGTTTTATAGTATTGTATTGTACTGTAATGAAGAGTATAATGAATTGTAAAGTTGTATCAAATTATATTGTATTGAACTGAATTGTCTGACAAGAACACGTCGTCTTGCCTTGGAAACCTCTTAGACACTGTAATCAAGCTCCTCCTGATGTTCCTGATGACTCAGAAGAAGAAGTATGTTCAATATGACTCAGAAGAAG